>NC_086451.1:408947042-409247042 GCF_028390025.1 Pseudophryne corroboree
CATATATCTGCATTTCTGTTTCATTTTCGTATATCACTATTCCTGTCTGCCAAATTTTATAGTTGATAGAAAGGGCTAAAAGGAGATTTGCTGTTATTTAATAAGTAGAGGTAATAGTTAAAGTATAGAACAACACACGGTTTGTCTGAGATACAAGGCAGTCAGTGTGGATTGCGGTAGATGATCAGGGATCATTTACATTGATAAAAGTATATATATTGTGTTACGGTGGATCCTTTGCATTGCGTACACGTGTCGCTAACAAAGACTAGCGTACGCAATCCAAAAGGCAGACGCACGCAGCGTTCATTACGCAACGTAGCGTCTGGTTACGCCCACGTAGCTCAAGTTGTGATAAAGTTGAATTAACGCAAGGCGATAAATAACACAAATTGATTTCAGCTTTCCAAAACTTAGTTTAAATACCTTGTTTTACTGTAGTACCTCTGGGGAGAGCTATCAGACTACGGGAAATGATTTTTCTGATCAGAAAACTATAAGAATGATAGTGGGTTGAAAACGGTATGAGTGTATTGAATCCCGCTTTGTGGACTTTGTGATCTATGTGATAATCCCGCTTTGTGGACTTTGTGATCTATGTGATAATTTGTGATCTATGTGGAATGTGATGAGCACGATCTGAGTGAAAACGTGCAACAGAGTGTGATAAAGTTTTCGTTGTATTACGCTCTGGCTGTTTTGGAGCACAGTAGGGAGACTCCAATGATCCTACCATTTATGGGCAACAAGTGTCTATAAGTGGTACGATTGGACCGCACGGTTGTATGTGTGACCAATAACGCAACGTGATATGAGGTCGTATATCCATGCGTAAATCTTGCCCTCATACGTGTTGTAGGGAGCACATGCAAGCGTGATTTGTGTAAAAGAAAAAGGAAGGGAATTTTCTCAGGAAAATCTCTAGAGATAGGGCCTGCAACGGCTACACGTGTCTGCTAGAAGGCGGACCGGAGATACCCGGAGCAGAAGAAGTTCAGTGGAAGAGCTTTAAGGATTTCCAACGAAGTTCTGTGTTTGGTGCATTTTTAGGAAGTTTTTCTGTGTTAAAAAAGGTCCACAATGGCAGCCAAGTGCACAACACAGAGACGGTCGGAGGTCAGGATTCAGACTCCAGAGGCTTGCAGACCCCGAGGGTCTGCTCGGTTAGTAATGTGGGGGAAATATGGTCCCCACTCTGAGACCTTTTGTGATGAATGGACACGAATGACTGCGGGGGATAAGGCACCATTTCCCGGGATAGGTAGTTTTGACTCAGAGGTGTTGCATAATTTAAGGCGAAGGATATGTCTCGTCAAATCAGCAAAGAGACGAATCAAGCATTATGATTGTTTACAAATATGGCAACAGGAGAGTGAAATGCAAAGAAATATAACTTACTTACCTAACTTTCATCTTGAGAGAGGAGAGGTGGCAATGGAGGGGATTGTGGTTGCGGAGAGAAGCACAAGGGTGAACAATAAAAATGCTCTTAGCAACAGTAGTACAGATAATAAGAATAAGTGTAATAAATGTAACCAAGATAATTGTAATACTGTTGAATGTACAACTATTAACCCATGCAAGTCGCACCCCATGTTAAACTTTCCTCAGGAACACCAACCAGAAAGTGAACCAAGAACGATGTCGGCACCTCTTTCAGAAGCCATCACACAAGACGTCCAGGTGGACACGACCCAGTCGGTAAAAACTGTAATCAAACCCCCTAATGGAGGGTCAGGTGAGGTCGTGTTCACAGGTATGTATGGTAATATACATCACGCACAAACAAATGTACCTTATATCCTAGAACCAATTCAGAATGACATTACTGGACTTAATCCTGTTAGGGTAATTGCAGTACCAAATGGGGAAACTGACTCTTCAGGAATCACTCCTGTCAGGAACATCGCCATGTACTGCCCTTTTTCCCGAACAGAATTAAGAGCAATTCTGTCTGAATTTCCTGATCCCAGGAAAGACTTAGTTGCTTGTCAAAGGTACATTAGAGTGCTAGGACAGACTGCAGAGCCAAGTAACAAAGATTGGAGGACAGTGTTGAGGGCATGTTTACCCCCCGATGTTGATTCATTGAAATTTATCACTGATTGTAAGCTAGATGAGGAAGTGCCACTAACAAACAAGTATAACCAAGACAATATAAAAAGAATCAATCTACAGTTAAAAGAATATTTTCCTACAGTAGCGAAGTGGAATAAAATCTATACAATAAGACAAAAAGAAGGTGAATCCGCAGAAGAGTATTTTCACCGGGCTCTGCAGGATATGGCTAGGTACACTGGTATAGATGACATTGAAACTAATGTACACCACAGAGAGGTAGCTGTGTCTGTATTAGCGAGCAACTTGAAAGACACACTAAAAATTAGGGTACAAACTTCAATACCTCATTGGAGAGGTATCTCGGTGGCGGCATTAAGAGAGTCCGCTATCGAGCATGACCGAAATATCCAAAGAACCAGGGAAGCGCAGGGAGAGCGGTTGATGACACTGAACATCCAAGCACTAGAGGATGCATCAAGTCGACCGGAACCCCAGGCCCCTAGTACATGGAGAAGGCCAAGGATTTGTTACCATTGTAGAAGAGAAGGGCATTATGCCAGTAACTGTAATAACCCACATAAAGTTAGACCCCCTAGACATGAAAATGAGCAAAATTACAACACACACCATTACAATCAAGGATCACATAGGCAGGAAAGGTGATTATTAGGAATGGAGGCAAGCCTGAGGTAACGGTTAATGAAGTGGGAGGTCATTCACTGAAAGACACAGGAATGACCAGGTGAAAAGTTGTAAATGTATTTGTGAAAAATGTTTTTTTTTTTCTTTCTCTCTCTATCCCCATCTCTGACGAGTATTGGTAAGAATTCACACATTGCATATTCGCCTGGTCCTTGTAGAAGTCTACCAAACCCCAGCATGACCTATCCACCACAATGTATTCTGGCCAGATACAGACAGTGGAATAATGCAAGTGCTGGTGGGGAGGGACTGCTCAAGGAGACCATTAGACACGTAGATACGACAGCCTGATAGTCTGACAATGTTTTTCTAATACTAACAATGTTTTCTTACAAATGTTTAAAAATGCTTTGTTTCTCTTCTCTTATTGGTGGTTATTGTCGGGTTATGTAATGTATATATGCACATGAATTGTTCTCTATCTCTTTTGTTTTTTTTTATTTTCTCTCTCTTCTCACTCATGTTTCCATGGTTTAAAGATGCCATGTCACCCCTCAGTTGGACCAATGGTAATGCCAGATTTTTGCTCCTTACAGAAAGATCGTCGGTTAGGAAGGAATATTGCATCACCAGAATGATCGTTTTTGAAGACTGAGAGACAACACCTTTGAGAGGACAGCAGAACAAGAAGAACAACAAGACGAGAGAACTTATTATCGTAACGAGTTCTCTCCCCCTCAAATTGATTTTTTTGTACCCCATTACAAATTTCTTCTTTTCTCCTCCTGTAAGATGGACTTGCCCCAAGAGACTGTGATATGGATTTTTCCCGTTAACCATGATGTTGACCAGAGCAGTCTGTTTCGGTGAGAGTACCAGTGAGGTCGAGAAAGGATCCAGAAAGGTCCTGATGACTGAGACGGAGGTGTAAATTTCCAATAGCCACCCAATCACCAAGCAAAGGCGAGTACCGGGCACGATCTAACAACCATGTTATTTGTAAACAACTGTGAAGGAATGTTAGTTCAAAAAGAAAGTTGTATCTGTAGGCTCTGTAACAAAGAAATGCCAATCTAGTTTTAATATCCATATGGACCGGCATCCATTGAGTGACTATCACTCTCTAGTGGGTAACGTGTTGAACCAAACAGATTGTTGGGTATGCTCTCAAGTACCTCAGGGTCACAGCAAATCAGGGCTAGTACCATTTCCTTTAACGGTAGGGGAGGTACTTGAGCTAAAGGGTGGGAGACCGGTGGACAGGAGGTTTAATATCTCCAGCCCTCCTAGTTTGAAGCTCCACCAATACCATGTGGATAGGTCCCTTTTATGTTTTAACATCTCCAATCCTAGAAAACCGGGAAATTGGGAAGTGTCATGGAGCAACCACACCATGACCTTTTCACATAGAGCAGATAGAATGCCTACAGATACAGAGCTCGTACGCCACATAGCCAGTAGAGGAAAATCTTTCCGGTATCGATATACCTTAGGAAATAGGATTACTAAAAGTTGGAGAGGTATCACCAGGATACTGTGCACATATCGTACAAACCGATACGTGCATTAAGCAGATGGAAGAATTAGGGTCAGGGGATTTCACCTGGAAGGTTTGTAACATGGTCATGTCCTTCTCCGTCCCATATGTTCTCCCCGATGATGCATATTTCATATGCGGGAGAAAGGCGTACAAGTGGCTTGCCCCAAACTCTGAAGGATTGTGTTATATTGGAAAAGTATTGCCTGAAGTGATGACTGTTACACATGACAAAATGAAGGACATACATCGTGGTGCCCAAGCTCCTTATACTCACACTCACTACGAGCACCTTGTTAAAAGACAACTGTCAGAAAGGTTAGAGCATCCGGCCTCTGATCTTATCCATGAATCCACCGGGATTCAGGTTCTGGTAGCGTTAGATTTCACTCGTACCGCTCGAGGAGTGATGAATTATAGATACTTTTCCGCACTCGCCAATTTGTTAGATAATATCACTGAAATGTATGATGACACGTTTAGATACACTGGAAGAGAACTCCAAGCTTACAAAACAGAACTAGTTCAGCATAGGATGGTTCTTAATTACCTTACAGCAGTAACAGGCGGATATTGTGTTACATTGGCAACACAGTACGGCATAAAGTGTTGCACGTATATCACCAATAGCACCGAGGATCCGGTAGAGGTCATAGACCAAAAGATGGACGATATTCTGCAATTAAAGTGGGAATTTCGTCGAAAACACAATCTCACCCTTGCTGCTGTAGGTAATGAGCTGACTGGTTGGGTGTCATGGTTGAACCCGCGAAATTGGTTCTCCGGTTTAGGAGACTGGGCTCAAGGAGTCATAATGGATGTTGGAAAGTTTCTCCTATGTATTTTGGGTGTCGTTATATCTATTGGATTGATATTTAGATGCGGGCAGGCTTTGATGAGGTGCAAGCAAAGTACGAAAGTGATGAGCTTAAGGAGTGAGGAAACTGTAATTAACCTGGATTTGATTTATGACCCAATGCTAGAAACCATGACGTAATGATGTAATGAGTATACGGTCCGTCTTTCACCCATTTCTATGTTTTCCTCCGAGGTACAAAGACCCACGGAGACGAAGGATTTGATGAGCCAAGGGACCGACAACGGAAAAGATGGAAAGAAGAAGAGCAGACGACCTGATATACAAGATTTTGATGGACAATGCCATGGGTACCCCAGTTTCCCTAGGAACTTTAAAATCACGCTAGCCCAACATTTTTTGTAAATCCATGGACGTTGTTTGCTTTACTCACGATTTATGAGCAAAAGCACAAAGAAGAAGACTCCAATCAACCGACACCAATCAAGACCTCAATCGACGAACGTACATTAACCTGACATAGAATATCATTGCATTTTTCGTAAGTGTTCTTTATCTTCATCTCTGCAACCCTCAGGTAATAACACACATAGTCGATAGGGAATACAGGCACAGATAGCAACAACCACATACCCCCCCAATTCATGTATCATCAACTAAAATGTGCATCCCCATTTTGTTACAACCACAGCCGAAATGAGCTCGGTAGAGTTTGACAGCCCATCCACAGACCTGTACCACAGGATAAGAAGGAATTCAAATGTATACTTCGCAATACCTCGAAGCTTGATTTACCACACGTACGGCACGATGATACATGACCCTCCAAACATGGACTCATACACACATGCTTCTGCTTTCTCACTAGGTCATACCCTTTTCACACCTACTCCTCTCTTCTTCCTTACCCCACCATGGAAATCAATTAACCCCTGACTTACATTTTTCTCCTTAAATATTTTGTGGCAGTTATTATTGACTGCCAAAGGGTGGACTGTCAAAGTCAGAAAAATGTCTTAATGCACACTGCCATATTTGCACCGCACACTGGTCCGTGCTGCGCGTGCGTACGCTCTCCCGTGGAAGCGCATACTCGCAATAGCGTGCACTCGCACGCGCAGTATGCGCATTTACGGTAGAGTTTATGTGATCGTAGCGTGCGACTCATTAGTTGCAAATGTTCACAATTAATGTAGTTTATAGATCATGATCCCTTTGATAGTTTCTGTAAGTTTGGTTAAAGTACAATGTCCCAGAGCTGAGGAATCCCTCTTTGCATCGCACGAAGGGTCTAACAGGAATCATACTGCAGTGTTTGGTACCCATCGGAAGAGTATTTAATTAGCAATATTCCGGTGTTGGTTTGGAGCGTATTAATCGCTCGTGCGAATAGTTATGGACATAAGAAGTTTATGTCCATTTCTATGATTTACACATACTCAGGTATGCGGCGGGAAACCCAGTTTCCCACCCACCTGAGCTGTTGGAAATCGTCACAGCCCACCTGTATGAATCACCCTATGACCTTTTGTTATGATACAGGGCCGAATTCCTTCGGCCAATGGACAATGGGATTGTAGGACCAGGAGATTGCATTGTGTGTGGGGCATAAATAGGCAGGCCGACCACATCCAGCTCGCACTTCTCTTCAAACTGTTATCATTGCTGATAATCGGGAAGCTGGCTGTCCAGAGGCGCTTGCGATCGTTACCCTTTGTGCGTAAGTTCTCTCCATAATCATTGTCTTTCTGTGAGCCAAATTCTCTCTCTCTCTCTCTCTCTCTCTCTCTCTATCTCTCTCTCTCCTCTTTTCTCTTAAATACCTCATAGTATTATAGTATTGTATTGTATTGTATTTAGGTCAGCGTAGTATTGTCTTTTTTGTATTTATTGTTTAGTTCTGTGGTTAGGAGGTCTCTGTTATATTGTAGCGTATCATATGTACTGTTATCCCCTTTTACAAGTATATTAGATATAATACAGTTAATAGGCTTTGGAAACCTAAACCAGTATCTGTGTATTTACTATAGTGTTAAGTGTTCACTTGAGCTTCGGTGACGCTCAAGCAGCTTTGTAGGTAGTCAGGTTACACAAGGTTGCACTTACACCCTGTACTCACATTAAGGTATTCTGTGTATTTCATCGGTATAAGGTTTTAACATAAAGGTATAGTGTTGTGAGCGTCTGCACCGCTGGTGACCTCCTCATGGTCTCTAGCGTATGCTACGTTACAGCGAATCTTTTCCCCTAGACATAACCAATAACGTGTCCTGTGATCACTGGGCCGTGAGCGAACGTGACGCTTGAGCGTCTCGCCTACGGCTGAGCGATCGTTACGCAAATAGCGTATCATTACGGTATTTCTTAAGTAAACAGCGTACAGTGTTCTTAGCTTCATAAGGGTTGTTTATACGACAAGGAATTTAGCATTGTCAGGCCCTATTCCTCCCACGGACAACAGGTGTCTCCCCGGGTGCCTGACTTAAACAAACCACCTCACCATCAGAATCCTCCTTGTCAATTTCCTCCCCAGCGCCAGCAACACCCATATCCTCCTCATCCTGGTGTACTTCAACACTGACATCTTCAATCTGACTATCAGGAACTGGACTGCGGGTGCTCCTTCCAGCACTTGCAGGGGGCGTGCAAATGGTGGAAGGCGCATGCTCTTCACGTCCAGTGTTGGGAAGGTCAGGCATCGCAACCGACACAATTGGACTCTCCTTGTGGATTTGGGATTTGGAAGAACGCACAGTTCTTTGCGGTGCTTTTGCCAGCTTGAGTCTTTTCAGTTTTCTAGCGAGAGGCTGAGTGCTTCCATCCTCATGTGAAGCTGAACCACTAGCCATGAACATAGGCCAGGGCCTCAGCCGTTCCTTGCCACTCCGTGTGGTAAATGGCATATTGGCAAGTTTACGCTTCTCCTCCGACAATTTTATTTTAGATTTTGGAGTCCTTTTTTTACTGATATTTGGTGTTTTGGATTTTACATGCTCTGTACTATGACATTGGGCATCGGCCTTGGCAGACGACGTTGCTGGCATTTCATCGTCTCGGCCATGACTAGTGGCAGCAGCTTCAGCACGAGGTGGAAGTGGATCTTGATCTTTCCCTAATTTTGGAACCTCAACATTTTTGTTCTCCATATTTTAATAGGCACAACTAAAAGACACAGAGGTAGCTACAGCCGTGGACTACCGTACTGTGTCTGCTGCTAATATAGACTGGATGATAATGAGATGAAATCAATATATATATATATATAATATCACTAGTACTGCAGCCGGACAGGTATATAATATATATTTATTATGTACTAATGACTGATGACGGACCTGCTGGACACTGTCAGCTCAGCAGCACCGCAGACTGCTACAGTAAGCTACTATAGTAGTATGTATCAAGAAGAAAGAAAAAAAAAAACCACGGGTAGGTGGTATACAATTATGGATGGACCAGCGACTGCCGACACAGAGGTAGCTACAGCCGTGGACTACCGTACTGTGTCTGCTGCTAATATAGACTGGATGATAATGAGATGAAATCAATATATATATATATATATATATATATATATATAATATCACACTAGTACTGCAGCCGGACAGGTATATAATATATATTTATTATGTACTAATGACTGATGACGGACCTGCTGGACACTGTCAGCTCAGCAGCACCGCAGACTGCTACAGTAAGCTACTATAGTAGTATGTATCAAGAAGAAAGAAAAAAAAAACACGGGTAGGTGGTATACAATTATGGATGGACCAGCGACTGCCGACACAGAGGTAGCTACAGCCGTGGACTACCGTACTGTGTCTGCTGCTAATATAGACTGGATGATAATGAGATGAAATCAATATATATATATATAATATCACACTAGTACTGCAGCCGGACAGGTATATAATATATATTTATTATGTACTAAAGACTGATGACGGACCTGCTGGACACTGTCAGCTCAGCAGCACCGCAGACTGCTACAGTAAGCTACTATAGTAGTATGTATCAAGAAGAAAGAAAAAAAAAAACCACGGGTAGGTGGTATACAATTATGGATGGACCAGCGACTGCCGACACAGAGGTAGCTACAGCCGTGGACTACCGTACTGTGTCTGCTGCTAATATAGACTGGATGATAATGAGATGAAATCAATATATATATATATAATATCACACTAGTACTGCAGCCGGACAGGTATATAATATATATTTATTATGTACTAATGACTGATGACGGACCTGCTGGACACTGTCAGCTCAGCAGCACCGCAGACTGCTACAGTAAGCTACTATAGTAGTATGTATCAAGAAAGAAAAAAAAAAACACGGGTAGGTGGTATACAATTATGGATGGACCAGCGACTGCCGACACAGAGGTAGCTACAGCCGTGGACTACCGTACTGTGTCTGCTGCTAATATAGACTGGATGATAATGAGATTAAATCAATATATATATATATATAATATCACACTAGTACTGCAGCCGGACAGGTATATAATATATATTTATTATGTACTAATGACTGATGACGGACCTGCTGGACACTGTCAGCTCAGCAGCACCGCAGACTGCTACAGTAAGCTACTATAGTAGTATGTATCAAGAAGAAAGAAAAGAAAAAAAACCACGGGTAGGTGGTATACAATTATGGATGGACCAGCGACTGCCGACACAGAGGTAGCTACAGCCGTGGACTACCGTACTGTGTCTGCTGCTAATATAGACTGGATGATAATGAGATGAAATCAATATATATATATATATAATATCACACTAGTACTGCAGCCGGACAGGTATATAATATATATTTATTATGTACTAATGACTGATGACGGACCTGCTGGACACTGTCAGCTCAGCAGCACCGCAGACTGCTACAGTAAGCTACTATAGTAGTATGTATCAAGAAGAAAGAAGAAAAAAAAACCACGGGTAGGTGGTATACAATTATGGATGGACCAGCGACTGCCGACACAGAGGTAGCTACAGCCGTGGACTACCGTACTGTGTCTGCTGCTAATATAGACTGGATGATAATGAGATGAAATCAATATATATATATATAATATCACACTAGTACTGCAGCCGGACAGGTATATAATATATATTTATTATGTACTAATGACTGATGACGGACCTGCTGGACACTGTCAGCTCAGCAGCACCGCAGACTGCTACAGTAAGCTACTATAGTAGTATGTATCAAGAAGAAAGAAAAAAAAAAACCACGGGTAGGTGGTATACAATTATGGATGGACCAGCGACTGCCGACACAGAGGTAGCTACAGCCGTGGACTACCGTACTGTGTCTGCTGCTAATATAGACTGGATGATAATGAGATGAAATCAATATATATATATATATATATATATATATATATATAATATCACTAGTACTGCAGCCGGACAGGTATATAATATATATTTATTATGTAATGACTGATGACGGACCTGCTGGACACTGTCAGCTCAGCAGCACCGCAGACTGCTACAGTAAGCTACTATAGTAGTATGTATCAAGAAGAAAGAAAAAGAAAAAAACCACGGGTAGGTGGTATACAATATTATATATATATTATATACAATTATATATATATATTATATATATTAAACTGGTGGTGATTATTATAAACTGGTGGTCAGGTCACTGGTCACACTATCAGCAACTTGCAAGTAGTACTCCTAAGCAGACAATCACAATATATATTATACTGGTGGTCAGTGTGGTCACAATGGCAGTGTGGCACTCTGGCAGCAAAAGTGTGCACTGTACGTTATATGTACTCCTGAGTCCTGCTCTCAGACTCTAACTGCTCCCCACTGTCAGTGTCTCCCCCACAAGTCAGATATACATTATACAGTCACACTATCTATCTATCTATCACTTCAGCAAGTAGTAGTACTCCTCCTAAAGTACTCCTCCTAATGCTCCCCAAAATTACTACTGTGTCTCTCTCTACTCTAGTCTCACTCTCTATAAACGGAGAGGACGCCAGCCACGTCCTCTCCCTATCAATCTCAATGCACGTGTGAAAATGGCGGCGACGCGCGGCTCCTTATATAGAATCCGAGTCTCGCGATAGAATCCGAGCCTCGCGAGAATCCGACAGCGGGATGATGACGTTCGGGCGCGCTCGGGTTAACCGAGCAAGGCGGGAAGATCCGAGTCGCTCGGACCCATGTAAAAAAACATGAAGTTCGGGCGGGTTCGGATTCCGAGGAACCGAACCCGCTCATCTCTAGTGGTAGTATCATGCCCAGAAAAGCCGGAAAACTTCAGGGCCTGAGGGTGATGGGAAATATCCTGTCAGGCCAGAAGTCAGAATTTCCCAAGAAGACTTTTATCATTCCGGTGACCTTGAAGATCCTCGGTCAAACTGTCAAGACTGAGGCCTTTGTGGACAGTGGGGCCGACGGGGTTTTTATGGACCGCCAATTCGCCCTGAAACACTCTGTTCCCTTAGTACCCTTGGCATCGGAAATTGAGATTTGTGGGTTAAATGGGGAACCATTATCCCAAGGTAAAATTACCTCTTGCACTAGCCAGATTTCTTTGTTTATTGGAGCCACACACTCTGAAAAATTGTCCTTTTATGTGACTGTCTGTACTTTTGCCCCATTGGTGTTGGGGTTACCCTGGTTAAGGGCCCACAATCCTCAATTTGACTGGGTCTCTGGGGAGATTCTTAGTTGGGGTACTGATTGTTTCAGGAGTTGCTTGAGCCTTCCAGTCAGGCTCTCGCAGCTAAGTTTGCCAGGATTGCCACGGTGTTATGCAGATTTTGCGGACGTGTTCTCCAAAAAAGTTGCAGAGGTACTACCTCCCCATCGCCCCTATGACTGTGCCATTGATTTGTTGCCAAATGCTAAGCTTCTCAAGAGCAGGTTGTACTCCCTGTCACGTCCTGAGACTCAGGCTATGGCAGAGTACATTCAGGAGAACTTGGCTAAGGGATTTATCAGACCTTCACAGTCTCCAGTTGGGTCGGGGTTCTTCTTCGTGGGTAAAAAGGACGGTTCGTTGCGACCCTGCATCGACTTCAGGGAATTGAACCGTATCACGATTAAAAACTCATACCCACTGCCCCTCATTTCGGTCTTGTTTGACCAGCTTCGTACTGCCACCATTTTTTCTAAGATTGACCTACGCGGTGCGTACAATCTAATCCGAATAAGAGAGGGGGATGAATGGAAGACTGCCTTTAATACCCACTCAGGGCATTATGAATATTTGGTGATGCCTTTTGGGCTCTGTAATGCCCCGGCAGTCTTCCAGGATTTCATGAATGATGTGCTCAGGGAATATTTGGATAGATTCTTAGTTGTATACTTAGATGACATCCTAATCTTCTCCCATTCCCTGGAGGAACATCGGAAGCATGTACGCTTAGTCCTCCAGAAACTCAGAGACCACCGGCTTGGGGCGAAGCTGGAGAAGTGCGAATTTGAAGTTCAGCAAATCGCATTTCTAGGATATATTATCTCCCCAGAAGGTTACCAAATGGAGGGTTCCAAGGTACAGGCAGTCCTGGATTGGGTGCAGCCCACTAGTTTGAAGGCGCTTCAGCGTTTCCTGGGCTTTGCGAATTTTTATAGACGATTTATCGCTGGATTTTCGTCTATAGTGGCGCCCTTGGTGGCACTCACTAAGAAAGGGGCGGATGTTGCTCACTGGTCTTGTGAGGCTAAAGCGGCTTTTGCCCGTCTCAAAAGGGCATTTGTATCGGCCAAGGTGCTGCGACACCCAGATCCAGAGCGTCCTTTTGTGGTGGAGGTGGATGCCTCTGAGATGGGAATTGGGGCAGTGCTTTCTCAGATGGGAGTGTCTGATAATCGCCTTCATCCCTGTGCTTACTTTTCCCGTAAATTTTCGCCTGCCGAGATGAATTATGACGTGGGTAACCGGGAATTGTTGGCTATTAAGGATGCACTCGAGGAGTAGAGACACTGGCTTGAGGGGGCTAAGTTTGTGGTCTCAATTCTCACCGACCATAAGAATCTGGCATATTTAGAGTCAGCGAAGCGTCTCAATGCCAGACAGGCACGATGGGCTTTGTTTTTTGCTCGCTTTAATTTTTTGATAACATATCGCCCTGGGTCAAAAAACATCAAGGCTGATGCGCTCTCGCAGAGTTTTGCTCCAATCCAGGAGACCACCGAGGAGCCGTTGCCCATTGTGTCCCCATCATGTATTAAAGTGGGCATTACCCAGGACCTCTTATCATTAGTCCTTAGAGCACAGGAGCAGGCTCCTCCAGACCTTCCGGTAGGTCTTTTGTTTGTGCCTCCTAGGTTAAGACAGCGAGTGTTCCTGGAATTCCATGCCAAGAAGTCGGCAGGTCACCCGGGTATTGCCAGAACTCGGGAGTTGCTATCTAGGGCGGTGTGGTGGCCCTCGGTGGCTAAGGATGTGGATCAGTGGGTTCGGGCATGTGACATCTGTGCCCGAAATAAGACTCCTAGAGGGGTTCCTGTTGGCCCATTACATCCACTCTCTATCCCATCTAAGCCATGGACCCACATTTCAATGGATTTTGTGGTGGACTTGCCCAAATCCTCGGGGATGACAGCCATCTGGGTTGTCGTTGACAGGTTTTCGAAGATGGCGCACTTCGTTCCACTGGTTGGGCTGCCATCGGCCAGACGCCTGTCTGAATTATTTATGCTGCATATTGTGCGTCTCCACGGGTTGCCACTTGATGTGGTCTCTGACCGCGGATCCCAGTTTGTGGCCAAATTCTGGAGGGCATTTTGTTCCGATCTCCAGATTTCTGTCAGCTTGTCGTCAGGCTACCATCCGCAGTCTAATGGGCAGACTGAAAGGGTGAACCAGTCCTTGGAGCAGTTCCTCAGGTGTTATGTCTCCAAGTGTCAGACTGACTGGGTTGCTCATCTGTCCATGGCGGAGTTTGCCTATAACAACGCGGCTCACTCTGCTACAGGGATCTCTCCCTTCCTTTGTGTGTATGGGCATCATCCTAAGGCCAATTCTTTTGACCCCCTGGACTCCACGCCTGGTGGTTCCTCTGTGGTTTCGGTCCTTAGAGGTATTTGGCGGAAAGTGAAGAAAGCCCTTGTGTCTGTGTCATTAGTGACCAAAAGGGTTTTTGATAAGCGGAAAAGACCCTGCAGCTTCAAATTAGGAGACTTCGTTTGGTTGTCTACCAAGAATTTGAAGTTGAGACAGCCATCTCATAAGTTAGGCCCCCAGTTCATCGGCCCTTATAAGATCACCAGGGTTATCAATCCGGTGGCATTTCAGTTAGATCTGCCCCGTTCTTTGGGTATCAATAAAACATTTCATTGTTCCCTTTTAAAACGGGCGATTAGTAATCCTTCTTCCAGTGGAAGACCTTCCCCTCTTCTGATACGTGGCCAGAGGGAGTTTGTTGTTGAAAGGATTCTTGACTCCAAGATGGTTCGGGGTCGGCTGTCATTTTTGGTGCACTGGAAGGGGTATGGCCCGGAGGAGCGGTCGTGGGTGCGCAGTTGTGATCTTCATGCCCCCAGACTGATACGCTCTTTCTTCTCGCAGTTCCCCGATAAACCCGGTGGTAGGGGTTCTTTGACCCCTCGTCAGAGGGGGGGGTACTGTTAGGGTCTCCTGCCCTGTGCTGCCACGTCGTCATGGCAACCGGGAGACAAGTGCTGGCGGAGTAACCTGAGCGCAGCTGATACTCCGGTTCGGGTCTTTTGCTGTGCAGTGGTTACAGGCTCTGTGCACGGCAGGGGATCCGGTGCTGGTTTTTGTGCTCACAGTCTGTGAGGTCTGAGTGGGGCGTGGACAGCACCTGCTTTATAAGGCCTCTTCTCAGGTTAAGCAGATGCTGCTGAATCTTTGTTGGTTAGTCAGTTCCTGAAAGTTAGCCAGTACTGTGTAGCTTTGTATTTGTTGTTGCTTACTGCAAATAGGCCTGGGGATTTGGTACTACACTCTGCCAATCCAGACCTAGCAGTAAGACTGGAGTCAGTCGTTTAACTTGCTGGGGTTCTTTTACTACTCTGTGAACTTAGCAAGTTTGCGGCTGTATTCTAAGACTTGCCTGCCTAAATCCTATCTCACTGTGCAAGGTGTCAGGTGCCAGTTTAGTGGCAGTAAGCTGAACCTGTGCACTGCAAGTGAGAATTAGGATTGTGGAGACTCTCCTTGTGTCTATCATTCCATCTCTGACCAAGGAGTTTACTGCCACACCCGTTAGTAACCCTTTAGGGTTTTGCTGTTGCCCTTAGCAACAGCATTTCGGGTTCTCTACGTATTAAAACACAACATCTTGCTTTTCCCATCTGAGCATTACTAATACTAGGGAGACACCCAGTTCCTTAGCCTCTGGGCTTCTCTGTTCACTTTGTGTGTATTTTGTTACCCTATCACCTTCTGTGTATGTAATGTCATATTCCCCAGTCTGTCTGTAGTTCATTTGTTTTGCATACCTATCCGTTCAGACACCAGTACATTCCTGCAGGCACTGGTGTGCATAACAGTTCAAACACCAGTACATTCCTGCAGGCACTGGAGTGCATAACAGTTCTGACACCAGTACATTCCTGCAGGCACTGGTGTGCATAACAAGAAGAGAGTCCAAATACAAGACGGTTATATTGTAATAAACCTTTGTGAGTATTGATGGTTAGATATTTCTTAGATGCCTCCTCAATTTCCATATGTAAGTACGCTTGAGCTAGGTGAATTTTGGAGAAGTGGTCGTCCCCTGAGAAAGCTGCAAATATGTCCTCTGTTTTAGGCAAAGGATACTGTACAGTCCGTAGTACTGAATCTATATTGTCATTTTGAAATCTCTGCAAATGCGGATACTTCCCATTTTGTCTTGTTTACTTTCAGAACTATAGGCGTAGCCCATTCATTCCATTCACCTGGGGAGTGTATTCCAGAGTCTTCCAGTTTCCATAGTTCCCACTCAACCGCTGGTCGGATAGCATACAGTACCGTACGAGCTTAACAAAACTTTGAAACGTCATGTGGATCCAACTCTATACTGGTCTTAATGCCCTTTAACGCGCCTATCCTTTGTTGGAAAATGGGTTGTGCGTCAGTTAACAATTTAGAAAGTTCCTTAGTAGCCGCGTCACGTTTAAATACATTAGATGTGGTAGACTGTGGCATGTGAATGGAATGCCAATCAAGTTGAATTTTCCTTATCCATTCGCGGCCTAATAATGCCAATCCACCCTGTGGAAGTATGTATAAATACAATTTATAGGTATTGCCTTTGTATTTCACAAAATCTTTTATTTTGCCCAATTGGGACATTCTTTCACCCATATATGTGCGGAGTGTTACGGATGTGGTATCATAGCATGAGCTTTCTCTAGGATCAATTTTGTCATTTTGTCCTCATGACGGCATACACCTTATGTCCCTATTGGAAAAATGGGGGGTAGGGCGCCAATTCTCTTTCTGGCACAGGGAAGCAAAAAGTCTATTTACGTCCTCCGCTTATACTCCTTCACACTACTCCCTCCTCTTACCTACCTTATTCCCACCTACACTCCTTCACACTAATCTCCTCTCACATCTACCCTAATCCCACCTACTCTCCCTTTCACACAAATCCCTCCTCACATTTACCCCACTCCCACCTGCTCTCCTTCACACCAATCCCACCTCACACATGCCCTACTTCCAGCTTCTCTTCTTCACACTACTCCCTCCTCACACCTACCTTATTCACACCTACTCTCCTTCACACTAATCTCCTCTCACACCTACCTTATTCCCACCTAGGGGAATATTTACTAAGATTCAATATTGTCGGGATTTGGAGGGAGATTAAACACGAATGACATCAAATGTGTGAATGTGCAACTTTTTGTTTTTTTTACACCTCATTTACTATGCTGTCGTATTCTGCATTGTCGTGTTTTCCGATGTCGATGTCATTCGTACTTTCGGCCAGTGTTTTACAGGAGTGATTAGTAAAACACCGCCGAACTTAACACAATGAATCCCAGCTGGATCTGTGAGATCCGTGCAGGGCTTCATTGTGTACCTTAAAAAAAGTGTTTAAAGTATTACAAATCAGAAAAAAAAATTGAGTGGGGTCCACCCTTCTAAGCATAACCAGCCTCTGGCTCTTTGAGCCGCTCCTGGTTGTAAAAATACGGGGGGGGGGGGGGAAATTGACAGGGGTTCCCCCATATTTTAACAACCAGCACCGGGCTCTGCACCTGGTCCTGGTGCAAAAAATACGGGGGACAAAAGACGTAGGGGTCCTCCGTATTTTTAACACCAGTACCGGGCTCCACTAGTCAGCGAGATAATGCCACAGCCGGGGGACACTTTTATATTGGTCCCTGCGGCCCTGGCAATAAATAACCAACTAGTCACCCCTGGCCAGGGTACCCTGGAGGAGTGGAGACCCCTTAAATCAAGGGGTCCCCCCTCCAGCCACCCAAGGGCCAGGGGTGAAGCCCGAGGCTGTCCCCCCCATCCAAGGGCGGTGGATGGGGGGCTGATAGCCTTTTGTGTAAAAATAAGAATATTGATTTTTGTAGCAGTACTACAAGTCCCAGCAAGCCTCCCCCGCAAGCTGGTACTTGGAGAACCACAAGTACCAGCATGCGGGGGGGGACAGGCCCACTGGTACCTGTAGTTCTACTACAAAAAAAAAATCCAAATAAAAACAAAACACACACACACCTTGATAGTACAACTTTATTACGTACATGCACACCTACATACACACATACTTACCTATGTTGACACGAAGCAGTCGGTCCTCTTCTCCAGTAGAATCCCGGGATACCTGTAAATAAAAATTATACTCACAAAAAATCCTGTGTCGATCGGTCCTCTTCTTTAAATTTGTAATCCAGGGATTTGGCAAAATAAAAAAACGGATTACCCGGACCACGCACTGAAAGGGGATCCATGTTTACACATGGATCCCCTTTCCCCAACTGGCGGGACCCCCCGTGACTGCTGTCAAAGAGGGTCCCTTCAGCCAATCAGGGAGCGCCACGTCATGGCACTCTCCCGATTGGCTGTGCGTGCCTGAGCTGTCAGTCAGGCTGCACACTGTAGAGATACAATGTAGCGCATAGGCGCTCCATTGTATCCAATGGTGGGAACTTTGCGGTCTGCGTTTTACCCTACTCCCACCTACTCTCCTTCGCACCAATCCTACTTCACACATGCACTACGTCCAGCAACTGTCCTTCACACTACTCCCTCCTCACACTTACCTTATTCCCACCTACACTCCTTCACACTAATCTCCTCTCCCATCTACCCTACTCCCTTCTACTCTCCCTTTCACACTAATCCCTCCTCACATTTACCCTACTCCCACCTACTCTCCTCCACACCAATCCTACTTCATAAATGCCCTACTTCCAGCTACTCTCTCCTCACACCTACCTTATTCCCACCTACTCTCCTTCACACTAATCTTCTCTCTCACCTACCTTATTCCCACCTACTCTCCTTCACACTAATCTCCTCTCACACCTACCTTATTCCCACCTACTCTCCTTCACACTAATCTCCTCTCACACCTACCTTATTTCCACCTACTCTCCTTCACACTAATCTTCTCTCACACCTACCTTATTCCCACCTACTCTCCTTCACACTAATCTCCTCTCACACCTACCTTATTCCCATCCACTCTCCCCTTCACACTAATCCCTTTTCACATTTACCCTACTCCCACCTACTCTCCTTCACAGTAATCTCACTTCACACATGCCCTACCTCCAGCTACTCTTTCACACCAATCCCACTTCACACATGCATAGTGTGCAGCTACACTCCTGCACACTACTCCCTACTCACCCTTCTTTATTCCCACCTACTCTCCTTCACACTAATCTCTCCTCACACCTACCAAATGTTATGCCATGTTGGAGAACACAGGCGTAACTAGAAATTTTTCTCCCCCAATCCAAAACATTCTCTGGCGCCCCCCAAACCCCCCCTCCCCCATCATAATTGGCACTAGTAAAGTGAAGAATCTGTGCGCGCCTTAAAAAGGGGCGTGATCTTGCTGGAATGGGCGTGGCTTTGCATAAAGGGGCGTGGTATTGACGGAAAAGACTACCTTATACCCCAGTTTTGCAACCTGCACACCCAGACGTTGGCCACCACAGGAAAAAAATACTCCTGATTCATGCCCCTTACATTATATGTCATTTTTCCTCCTTATAGTAATGCCCAGTATACGTTATACCACATACTGCAATAGCCCTTAGACATTATGCCACACACAATAATGCCCATGACACAATATATCATACACCATAATGCCCCCGACACATTATGCCACACCGTAATGCCTGTGACACATTATGACACGCATCGCAATGCCCGTTATACATTATGCTACACACTGCAATGCCCCTGATACATTATAGCACATACAAAGCCTGTGACACATTATGACACACACCGCAATGTCCGTGATACATTATGCCACACACTGCAATGCCCCTGAGACATTATACCACATACCACAATGCCCGTGATATAGTATGCCACACACCGTAATGCCTGTGACACATTATGACACACACCGCAATGTCCGTGATACATTATGCCACACACCGCAATGCCCATTACACATTAAGTCCTACAGTAAGGCTTCTAATTACTTGCAAATTACCTGCTCGTTGCCAGGGGTTTCATGCTCTTGGTTCCATGCACGGTGCCAGGAGTTTTCATGCTCAGGGTGTCATGCTCGTTGCCAGGGGTTTCATGTGATAGGTGTTATGCTTGTTGCCAAAGGTATTATGTGCTGGGTTTCAAGCTTGTTGCCAGGGGGTAATATTCGTTGCCAGGGGTTTCATGCACTGGGTGTCATGCTCGTTGCTAGGGAGTAATGCTTGTTGCCAGGGATTTAATGAGCTGGGTGTTGTGCTTGTAACCAGAGGGTAATGCTTGTTGCTAGGGTTGTGCTCCCAGTGCCACATATGCCCCCAGTGCCAGATATTCCCCCGCAGTGCCAGGTATACATATAACCCATATGCCCCCCCCCAGTGCCAGGTACACACATACCCCCAGTGCCAAATATGCCCCCCCCCAGTGCCAAGTACACATATACCCCCCAGTGCCACATATGCTCCCCCAGTGCCAAATATGCCCCCCAGTGCCAAATATGCTCCCCCCAGTGCCAAATGTGCTCCCCCCAGTGCCAAATATGCTCCCCCGGTGCCAACTATGCTCCCCCAGTGCCAAATATGCCCCCCCCCCAGTGCCAGGTACACCCCCCCCCCCGGCTCCCCCGCAACTGTGCGTTTTGGAAAGGAGGACACGGAGGACACAGTGCGCGCCTCTCCTGTGTGGCCCTCCTGGGGCTCCGGCGGCAGCGGCATGTCTGTCAAATGAAGTGCCGGTTCGTGAGCCAATCAGAGCTCATGAACGGGCACTTCATTTAACAGACACGCTGCTGCCGCCGGATCCCCAGGAGGGACACACAGGAAAGGCGCGCACTGTGCCCTCCGTGTCCCTCCTTCCCAAAACAGAATCAGTGGCGGCGGCGGTGGTGCCCCCGCAGCCCTGCGCGCCTCCAAGCGAGGCCCTAGTTACGCCACTGGGAGAACATTAGAAAGGTCACTCCCCCTCCATGTGCCAAATCTTCTAAATTTTGACAACAGGGCCCTGTTTGTGGTGCTTCTGTCTTTTCTCACTGACATCATCAATGCTTCAAGTATTGTTCTTATTATGTGTTGAGCATTTAGGACCTAGGTGCTGACATTGTAACTCATATAGTGAAAGGCCAACAATAATCAGACTTACACAGGGCAGGGCGGAAGGGCTCTTGAATACATACTAATACAACCTCTGCCGACGGATCCGCCAACCGATGGTTCCACCGACAAAGCAGCTGACAGGACCATAACTAAGGTGGTGTGGCGTGTGCCACCATACTTAGCTTTGCAGGGTAGGGGGTGCTGTTGGTGGCACTTGTTAATTATTGTTTTAATCACTTTCACTAGTTACTTGCCCCCTTTTTGAAGCTCAGCATCTCCTGACCGCCCCTGTCTCCTACCCCACCCCTGCTAATACCTATACAATATTCATGAACTTACCTTGAGAGCTCTTTGTTAATCAGTCACACTGTCCTTTATTACATTTCAAGATGCTGACATAACCGGGATTCAAACCCATTGCAGTCAGACACTCTATTCATTGAGTTATTTGCCCTTGCATAGAAAGGTAGATAAGTTTAAGGTAGAGAATTCTAACTATTTTAAGGTTACCTTGTACTTTGTGAAAAAATAATCAGCATTGCATTTGTGTAGCTCTATGTAGTGTGTGGAGGCAAGGTATTGGATGTGTGGCTGCACACTACATAGATCTGCTCAATTGCAATGCTGATATTTTTTAGTACAAGTAGCTTCATATAGTTAGAAATCTCATAGTTCTTATGCAGGATCAAAAAGCTCAATGAGTAGGGTGCTTGAATTGAATGCAAAAGGTTATGGGTATGAATCCTGGGTATGGCAGTATATTGAAAAGTGTTAATTAATAAAGGGTATTGTAACTGAAAAACAATATATAGAAAATGTGGGAAGGGGTATCATAGCATGGGCTTTCTCTTGGATCAATTTTGTCATGCCCCTTCCACACGATGGCATACACCATATGTCCCTATTGGAAAAGTGAGGGGCGGGGGAACCTAGTTTCTTTTTGGCACAGGGCACCAAAAAGTCTAGTTACACCTCTGGTTGCTGATTTGGTAAGCATAAACACTTACCAATCAGCTGCTTGATGTGTCTATGCAGACATCACAACTGGGCCGGCATCTGAATTTGTGTATGACTAGTCGGCAGGTCGCCTGTAGACACGTTTTGTGCTGCAGGGCCGACACGATATGTCAGTGAATTACGTCATTCACAGACATATCATGTACACACCCGTTGACCCACTACTGCTATATAGTTCGTCGCATGAACAAATGGTATATCATTCTAGGGTGTACCCAGCCTTAGTTTACTGGGAGAAACAACAAATGAAAAAATTGGACAAGGGGCAATTATTTCTTCTCACCTCCTCTCTCCCCAGGGCTGCCATGAGAAATAATAGGGGCCAGGGACTGAAAAAAATAGACAGGGCCCCTCCCTCCCCCCAAAAAATATTCTGCCGCACTGCTCCACCCCTATTTGATGTCATACATAGTGACGTTACATAAAGGTGGAGTATTGTGTACCTGCAGGAATGGTTTACAGAGAGCTGTTGCAGGTATTAGCTGTAGGAGCCAGGGGTGAGGAGCCCTCTGTAAGGGCTCGGGACACCAGTCCCCCCCCTGAGGGCTGCCCTGCCTCTCCCCCTGCTATCGTCTGACTCTTTATCCAGCCTACTCTCATGTCACTAGAATGTTCATCTGCTGTACCTTCTAATTTTTGCTGTCAGCTGTCTGCTCTTCTAACCCCTGCCCCCCCCCCCCCCCCCCCACTCCCACGACTGCTCATCTCCTCTTGCCCCATTCCTATTACTTCAAATAGTTTTCCAGCAAATGTGCTCTGAGCTGATAAGGGGAAGGAAATACATAGTATAAATGTAAATCCAGAATGTATGATTGGTATGTGCTGAAGGCTTGATTTCCCTGTAACCTAATTACTATGTAAGTGTATTAATTAATAGGTTACATTACAGACGTGGCTTAGAATCAGAAGCCAATTTATACCCTAAGCACTGCGTGATATGCTGGCTCAGTAACTGCAGCACCTCAGCTTTACGTGATTGTCCCCATACGTGTCGGCACAGGCACGTAGAGGAATCCTTCCCGCTATATAATAGCAGCAGGTACATCTGAATTGGACCAGCAGGCAGCTGTCATATTATTGTCAGACATTCCGTAAACAGTCCCCCCAGTGTTCAGGGCCAGGAGAAAATGTGCCAAACACCTATTACAGAGAGAACAGGATGATGCTTTCTGACATGAAGAGAGAGTTAACTGAGACCCAGTTTTTGGCAGCAATAATAGACTAGCAGGATATCTTTCAGTGAAGTTAGGAAGTACACAGAGGGGGTCATACCGAGTTGATCGCTCGCTGGCTAGTTTTAGCAGCCGTGCAAACGCTATGTCGCCACCCACTGGGGAGTGTATTTTAGCTTAGCAGAAGTGCGAACGCATGTGCAACCGAGCTCTACAAAAACAGTTTGTGCAGTTTCTGAGTAGCTCTCAGGGGCAAACGCAGGATTTCTAAAGGGGGGTTTCCGGATACAGTATGATAGATATATATATATTATATGGGATGCGCCAGAATCCCAACACACAACGGAATGCCGCCCCGGAATCCCAAAAGGGTCCAGGACATGACGCTGTATCCCGACTGTCGACACAGTGGGGTGGGTAGGTATTACACCGGGGATGGAGGGGGGTTTAGGTTTAGTTGACCCCCAGAGGACTTAGAGTTAGGGTGTGGGGGGTGGGGGGGGGGTTTGGTTTAGGGTTTGGGGAGAGGGGGTTAGGGTTAGGCACCACCATGAAGGGGGGGGGGGGGGTTAGTTAGGCTCCGGGGGGAGACTGTTTAGGGTGTGCGGGGAGGGCAAGTTAGGTTTATGTGCCACCCGGGGCAAGGCGGGGTTAAGGTTAGGCTGTGGTGGGGGTGGGGGGGGTGAGGGTTAGGTACCTAAAAGGGAGGGTTAGGTAGGGTAAGGGGAGGGTTAGACCAGGACTTTTCAAATAATTGATACTGTAAACCGTAGGTTTATACACGTACATATCAGGGACGTAGTATAGCTGTATTCACACACTGTAAAAAAAGATACATGCTCACATCTGCCTTCCTGCCACCATTGCCGATGTCCTGCAGCTCCTCCGCTGATGGTGACTGCCTCCGTTCGCTGTTTACAGGGAGCTTTGATGTGCTGACTCCTGCATCTCTGCAGCAGACAGTGACTGCCTCCGGCCGCGCTGACTGTGTGACTCTGACAGGCCGCACTGTGTGGACCTCGGAGGGAGCTGCTATGGCTGACCATGCGCAGCCAGCAGCTCCCCCTCACCCGTCCCGTGACACTCTATATGCAGAGAGCTACACAGCTCTCTGCTAGAGCAGCTCCGCTGTCGCGATCGCGTACGCGATCGCGGCTTTTACTGAGACGGAGACACTGCTGTCTCCGTCTCAAAAATAAAAATGTTGGCTCATCAGGGGGGTTTCCAGGTACTCGGAAACCCCCCCTGCGTGCGCCACTGGCTCTGAACCTACTCAGCGCTTGCAATCACTTCAGCCTATTCGTGTCCGGATTTGACGTCATACACCCGCGCAGCGAACGCCCAGCCACGCCTGCGTTTTTTCAGACACGCCTGCGTTTTTGCAAACACTCCCTGAAAACGGTCAGTTGAAACCCAGTAACGCCCCTTCCTGTCAATCTTCTTGCGGCCGTCAGTGCGAAGGAAAACTTTGCTAGAACCTGAGCACAACCACAAAGAGCTTTGTACCCGTACGTCGCGCGTGCGCATTGCGGGGCATACGCATTCGCAGAAATGCCGTTTCTTCACCTGATCGCTGTGCTGTGAAAATTGGCAGCGAGCGATCTACTCGGTATGACCCCCAGTATGCGATGTTATAACATATATAGGGGCCCATTTATAAACAAGTTTTATCATACGCAATAAGTTTTAAAACTTGTTATGTGTGATAAATGGTGCTCCAGCCAATCAGCTCCTAACTGTCATGTGTTTGAAAAATGACAGTTGGCGTTAGCTGATGGGCCAGTGATTGGAATGCCTAGCATTTGGAGCTTGGTAAATCTGACTGTTTTGTAGAGATGAGCGGGTTCGGTTTCTTTGAATCCGAACCCGCACGAACTTCACTTTTTTTTTCACGGGTCCGAGCGACTCGGATCTTCCCGCCTTGCTCGGTTAACCCGAGCGCGCCCGAACGTCATCATGACGCTGTCGGATTCTCGCGAGACTCGGATTCTATATAAGGAGCCGCGCGTCGCCGCCATTTTCACACGTGCATTGAGATTGATAGGGAGAGGACGTGGCTGGCGTCCTCTCCATTAGAATAGATTAGAAGAGAGAGAGAGAGAGAGAGATTGTGCAGACAGAGTTTACCACAGTGACCAGTGCAGTTGTTGTTAAGTTAACTTTTATTTAATATATCCGTTCTCTGCTATATCCGTTCTCTGCCTGAAAAAAACGATACACAGCAGTCACACAGTGTGACTCAGTCTGTGTGCACTCAGCTCAGCCCAGTGTGCTGCACATCAATGTATAAAAGCTTATAATAATTGTGGGGGAGACTGGGGAGCACTGCAGGTTGTTATAGCAGGAGCCAGGAGTACATAATATTATATTAATTTAAAATTAAACAGTGCACACTTTTGCTGCAGGAGTGCCACTGCCAGTGTGACTAGTGGTGACCAGTGCCTGACCACCAGTATAGTAGTATATTGTTGTATACTATCTCTTTATCAACCAGTCTATATTAGCAGCAGACACAGTACAGTGCGGTAGTTCACGGCTGTGGCTACCTCTGTGTCGGCAGTCGGCACTCGGCAGGCAGTCCGTCCATCCATAATTGTATAATTATATACCACCTAACCGTGGTATTTTTTTTTTCTTTCTTTATACCGTCGTCATAGTCATACTAGTTGTTACGAGTATACTACTATCTCTTTATCAACCAGTGTACAGTGCGGTAGTTCACGGCTGTGGCTACCTCTGTGTCGGCAGTCGGCAGGCAGTCCGTCCATCCATAATTGTATTATAATATATACCACCTAACCGTGGTTTTTTTTTCATTCTTTATACCGTCATAGTCAGTCATACTAGTTGTTACGAGTATACTACTATCTCTTTATCAACCAGTGTACAGTGCGGAAGTTCACGGCTGTGGCTACCTCTGTGTCGGCACTCGGCAGGCAGTCCGTCCATCCATAATTGTATTATAATATATACCACCTAACCGTGGTTTTTTTTTCATTCTTTATACCGTCATAGTGTCATACTAGTTGTTACGAGTATACTACTATCTCTTTATCAACCAGTGTACAGTGCGGTAGTTCACGGCTGTGGCTACCTCTGTGTCGGCAGTCGGCAGGCAGTCCGTCCATCCATAATTGTATTATAATATATACCACCTAACCGTGGTTTTTTTTTCATTCTTTATACCGTCATAGTGTCATACTAGTTGTTACGAGTATACTACTATCTCTTTATCAACCAGTGTACAGTGCGGTAGTTCACGGCTGTGGCTACCTCTGTGTCGGAACTCGGCAGGCAGTCCGTCCATCCATAATTGTATTATTATAATATATACCACCTAACCGTGGTTTTTTTTTCATTCTTTATACCGTCATAGTGTCATACTAGTTGTTACGAGTATACTACTATCTCTTTATCAACCAGTGTACAGTGCGGTAGTTCACGGCTGTGGCTACCTCTGTGTCGGCAGTCGGCAGGCAGTCCGTCCATCCATAATTGTATTATAATATATACCACCTAACCGTGGTTTTTTTTCATTCTTTATACCGTCATAGTCAGTCATACTAGTTGTTACGAGTATACTACTATCTCTTTATCAACCAGTGTACAGTGCGGTAGTTCACGGCTGTGGCTACCTCTGTGTCGGCACTCGGCAGGCAGTCCGTCCATCCATAATTGTATTATAATATATACCACCTAACCGTGGTTTTTTTTTCATTCTTTATACCGCCATAGTGTCATACTAGTTGTTACGAGTATACTACTATCTCTTTATCAACCAGTGTACAGTGCGGTAGTTCACGGCTGTGGCTACCTCTGTGTCGGCAGTCGGCAGGCAGTCCGTCCATCCATAATTGTATTATAATATATACCACCTAACCGTGGTTTTTTTTCCATTCTTTATACCGTCATAGTGTCATACTAGTTGTTACGAGTATACTACTATCTCTTTATCAACCAGTGTACAGTGCGGTAGTTCACGGCTGTGGCTACCTCTGTGTCGGAACTCGGCAGGCAGTCCGTCCATCCATAATTGTATTATTATAATATATACCACCTAACCGTGGTTTTTTTTTCATTCTTTATACCGTCATAGTGTCATACTAGTTGTTACGAGTATACTACTATCTCTTTATCAACCAGTGTACAGTGCGGTAGTTCACGGCTGTGGCTACCTCTGTGTCGGCAGTCGGCAGGCAGTCCGTCCATCCATAATTGTATTATAATATATACCACCTAACCGTGGTTTTTTTTTCATTCTTTATACCGTCATAGTGTCATACTAGTTGTTACGAGTATACTACTATCTCTTTATCAACCAGTGTACAGTGCGGTAGTTCACGGCTGTGGCTACCTCTGTGTCGGAACTCGGCAGGCAGTCCGTCCATCCATAATTGTATTATTATAATATATACCACCTAACCGTGTTTTTTTTTTCATTCTTTATACCGTCATAGTGTCATACTAGTTGTTACGAGTATACTACTATCTCTTTATCAACCAGTGTACAGTGCGGTAGTTCACGGCTGTGGCTACCTCTGTGTCGGCAGTCGGCAGGCAGTCCGTCCATCCATAATTGTATTATAATATATACCACCTAACCGTGGTTTTTTTTTCATTCTTTATACCGTCATAGTCAGTCATACTAGTTGTTACGAGTATACTACTATCTCTTTATCAACCAGTGTACAGTGCGGTAGTTCACGGCTGTGGCTACCTCTGTGTCGGCACTCGGCAGGCAGTCCGTCCATCCATAATTGTATTATAATATATACCACCTAACCGTGGTTTTTTTTTCATTCTTTATACCGTCATAGTCAGTCATACTAGTTGTTACGAGTATACTACTATCTCTTTATCAACCAGTGTACAGTGCGGTAGTTCACGGCTGTGGCTACCTCTGTGTCGGCACTCGGCAGGCAGTCCGTCCAACCATAATTGTATTATAATATATACCACCTAACCGTGGTTTTTTTTTCATTCTTTATACCGTCGTCATACTAGTTGTTACGAGTATACTACTATCTCTTTATCAACCAGTGTACAGTGCGGTAGTTCACGGCTGTGGCTACCTCTGTGTCGGCACTCGGCAGGCAGTCCGTCCATCCATAATTGTATTATATACCACCTAACCGTGGTTTTTTTATACCACCTAACCGTGGCAGTCCGTCCATAATTGTATACTAGTATCCAATCCATCCACTTCCATTGTTTACCTGAGGTGCCTTTTAGTTCTGCCTATAAAATATGGAGAACAAAAAAGTTGAGGTTCCAAAATTAGGGAAAGATCAAGATCCACTTCCACCTCGTGCTGAAGCTGCTGCCACTAGTCATGGCCGAGACGATGAAATGCCAGCAACGTCGTCTGCCAAGGCCGATGCCCAATGTCATAGTACAGAGCATGTCAAATCCAAAACACCAAATATCAGAAAAAAAAGGACTCCAAAACCTAAAATAAAATTGTCGGAGGAGAAGCGTAAACTTGCCAATATGCCATTTACCACACGGAGTGGCAAGGAACGGCTGAGGCCCTGGCCTATGTTCATGGCTAGTGGTTCAGCTTCACATGAGGATGGAAGCACTCAGCCTCTCGCTAGAAAACTGAAAAGACTCAAGCTGGCAAAAGCACCGCAAAGAACTGTGCGTTCTTTGAAATCCCAAATCCACAAGGAGAGTCCAATTGTGTCGTTTGCGATGCCTGACCTTCCCAACACTGGACGTGAAGAGCATGCGCCTTCCACTATTTGCATGCCCCCTGCAAGTGCTGGAAGGAGCACCCGCAGTCCAGTTCCTGATAGTCAGATTGAAGATGTCAGTGTTGAAGTACACCAGGATGAGGAGGATATGGGTGTTGCTGGCGCTGGGGAGGAAATTGACCAGGAGGATTCTGATGGTGAGGTGGTTTGTTTAAGTCAGGCACCCGGGGAGACACCTGTTGTCCGTGGGAGGAATATGGCCGTTGACATGCCAGGTGAAAATACCAAAAAAATCAGCTCTTCGGTGTGGAGGTATTTCACCAGAAATGCGGACAACAGGTGTCAAGCCGTGTGTTCCCTTTGTCAAGCTGTAATAAGTAGGGGTAAGGACGTTAACCACCTCGGAACATCCTCCCTTATACGTCACCTGCAGCGCATTCATAATAAGTCAGTGACAAGTTCAAAAACTTTGGGTGACAGCGGAAGCAGTCCACTGACCAGTAAATCCCTTCCTCTTGTAACCAAGCTCACGCAAACCACCCCACCAACTCCCTCAGTGTCAATTTCCTCCTTCCCCAGGAATGCCAATAGTCCTGCAGGCCATGTCACTGGCAAGTCTGACGAGTCCTCTCCTGCCTGGGATTCCTCCGATGCATCCTTGCGTGTAACGCCTACTGCTGCTGGCGCTGCTGTTGTTGCCGCTGGGAGTCGATGGTCATCCCAGAGGGGAAGTCGTAAGCCCACTTGTACTACTTCCAGTAAGCAATTGACTGTTCAACAGTCCTTTGCGAGGAAGATGAAATATCACAGCAGTCATCCTTGTCAGATTGTGTTTTGGCTGTGTCCCCGGAGGGGGCGCTAGTGGGTCAGTGGAGGTAGCTGGGAGAAAACGAGGAGGCTGGATAACGTTCCTGCGCATGAGCGCAATGATATTTATTAGCAGATGATATAAACAGAATGGCAGCAGAAATAATAATAACAAATGGAAATGTCAATCACACAGCGTAATAGCTGAAAGTCTATGGCAACAGGATGACAGATGACTGGAGAAATAATAACCGGTAATATGATAAACAGAAGAACAGGTGCTTGTAGAGATGATTCTGGTTTGGAAACCAGTGCAGGTTTTAAACATGAAACTTGGCAGTGAGATGTTGAATGGCAAACCTGGTAGCAGAGGCAGGAGTCTGACTATCCACAGTGCAGGTGGTGAAGCACTGACAGCAGCAAGCTGTATCACAGGTGGAGGAATGGAACACACCTGGAGTCAGTCTCAACTGCAAGGCTGAAGCACACAAGGTGGTGATGAGTGTGAAGCCTGTTTGAAGATTGCAGGTATTGCTGGGCCTTGAAGTTCCACGGAGCTGTGCAGAGTAACCAGGAGTACAAGTCTTTAAGCAGAGAGCCAGGAACACGGAAGGAACAGGAACAGATCCTTTCACATGGGTCGCAGGAGTGACACAAAGTCCAGGATGCCTGCAGACTGATCCTGCAGTCTCTTATGTACCCCTTGGTGCACAGGCATTGGATGAGTGAGGGAAAGTGGGTGCGGCCAAGCACCGGATTGGCCGCTGTATGCTGGTTGTTGTGAACTGTCATGGCGGCGCCCATGCCGCGGCCTAGCGGGAACGCGGCGTGCTACACGCCTGCTGTCTCAGGAGCGCTCCCAGGCCCGTGATGGCGTCCAGAGGCAGGGACACGGACGACAGGTGACCGCAGGGAGCCAGGTCGGAGTCCGCAACGGCGGACGGATGTCAGCTTGGTGAGTCGATTCCTGACAGTACCCCCCCCTTTAAGGGTGGACACCGAACACCCACGTGGCTTGGATGGATGAGTGCTGTGGAAGACACGGACCAACCTTGGAGCATGGACATCCGATGAATTTACCCAACTTCTTTCCTCTGGGCCATAACCGGACCAATCGACCAAGTACTGGAGACGTCCATACCGGCAACGAGAGTCCAGAATTTTGCCAATCTCGAATTCCACGCCCCGCTGAGTTCGAATTTTGGGGCCAACTGGAAGGGCACTCTGAAAACGGTTCAGGACTAGAGGTCTGAGGAGAGAAACATGAAAAGCGTTAGGTATTCGAAGAGAAGGTGGTAACTTCAGTTTATAGGCCACAGGGTTGATGACTCTTTCGACAGGGAAAGGACCAATGAAACGGGGTGCAAACTTCATGGACGGAACCCTAAGACGGAGGTTACGGGTTGACAGCCAAACCTTGTCCCCAGGTTTCAGGTTAGGAACCGCACGTCTCTTGCGGTCGGCAAAGTACTTGTACCGGCTGGAGGCCTTTTTGAGAGACACGTGAATCTTTCTCCAAATTAATGAGAACTGAGTCAGAGCAGTAGTGGCAGCAGGAACATCCATATGAGGGAGTTCTTGGAAGTCTGGAACACGGGGATGTTGCCCATATACTGCGAAGAATGGTGTTGTTTCAGTAGCAGTATGATAGCGGAAGTTGTGGGCAAACTCGGCCCATGGGAGCAGATCGAACCAGTCATCCTGGGAAGATGAAACATACAATCTTAAAAACGTCTCAAGTTCTTGATTAACCCTCTCTGTCTGCCCATTCGTCTGAGGATGGTACGATGATGAAAACTTCAGCTTGACTTGCATGGCAGAACAGAGGGCCCTCCAAAACCTCGCTACAAACTGTACCCCCCGGTCGGATATTATTTCCGAGGGTAGACCATGTAAGCGGAAAATCTCCCGTAGGAAGATTTGGGCAAGTTTCGGGGCAGAAGGGAGACCCTGGAGAGGAACAAAATGAGCCATCTTGGTGAATCTGTCCACTACAACCCAGATGGTATTGTATCCCTGAGAAGGAGGAAGGTCGGTGATAAAATCCATGGACAGGTGTGACCAGGGACGACTAGGAACAGACAATGGTTGTAACTGACCTGCTGGAGACTGACGAGGAGTCTTATGCTGCACACACTTAGGACAGGATGCCACGAAATCCTTGATGTCAGCCTTCATCTTAGGCCACCAGTACGTCTCAGAGAGAAACTTGAAGGTCTTCAGGACACCAGGATGACCGGTGAACTTGGATTGATGAGCCCAAGATAGCAACTTGGGACGGAGTTCTGGGGAAACAAAAGTCTTACCAGGAGGAGGAGCTGGGGAGACTTGAGATGCAGCGAACACCACTGGACTCAGGATGGAATGAGGCACTGAGTCAGGCTTTTCCTCTTCGGATTCCATAGATCGGGATAAAGCGTCAGCTTTAACATTCTGCGAACCTGGGCGGAAATGAAGCTTAAAATTAAAACGTGAGAAAAACATAGCCCACCTGGACTGGCGAGGATTAAGGCACTGAGCTGCCTTTAAGTATAGCAGGTTTTTATGATCCGTGTAGATGTTGAACGGATGTTTGGCCCCTTCTAGGAGGTATCTCCATTCCTCGAGAGCCAGCTTGATCGCCAGTAGTTCTTGATCTCCAACGGAGTAGTTAGCTTCTGCAGGAAGGAATTTGCGAGAATAAAATCCACAAGGGTGGACTTTCCCATCGGTTCCCTTCTGGGAGAGAACAGCTCCAACCCCAACTGTAGAGGCGTCCACCTCCAACTCGAACGGTCTGTTTACATCTGGCTGAGACAGAACTGGGGCAGACATAAAGGCCAGTTTGATCTTCTGGAAGGCTGCTAAGGCTTCTTCTGACCAGTTGGAATGGTTTGCCCCTTTCCGAGTCAGGTTGGTAATAGGAGCGATGAGAGTGGAGAATCCCCGAATAAATTTCCTATAGTAGTTGGCAAAACCCAGGAACCGCTGGATAGACTTGAGAGAATTTGGAATGGACCAATTGGCAATAGCTTCCAATTTTGTCGGGTCCATCTGAAGATCCGATCCGGAAATTATATAACCCAGGAAGGGTATAGAGGAAACTTCAAAGGTGCATTTAGAAAGTTTACCGTAGAGCCGGTTCTCACGAAGACGTCGGAGGACTTCACGGACTTGTAGACGATGAGATGGAAGGTCTTGGGAGAAGATGAGGATATCATCCAAGTAAACAACGAGGTACTTATACAGGACATCACGAAAGATTTCGTTCACAAAGTGTTGGAATACTGCTGGAGCATTACTCAACCCAAACGGCATTACCAGGTATTCGTAATGGCCATCTCGAGTGTTAAAAGCTGTCTTCCACTCGTCACCACTCCGGATTCTGATGAGATTGTAGGCACCGCGGAGATCTAACTTGGTGAAAATGCGGGCCCCTTTAACTCTGTCAAATAATTCGGTAATGAGTGGTAATGGATAACTATTTTTAATGGTAATGTCATTGAGACCCCGGTAGTCAATGCATGGACGCAGTCCTCCATCCTTCTTTTTAACAAAGAAGAAACCTGCACCAGCGGGTGATGATGAAGGGCGGATGAATCCCTTTTGTAGATTCTCCCTGATATATTCACTCATCGCCTCGGTTTCAGGAACAGACAACGGGTAGGTGCGCCCCCTAGGTGGCTTCTTGCCAGGAAGGAGATCGATGGGACAATCCCATTCCCTATGGGGCGGTAGGACATCAGCGGCCTTCTCACTGAAGACATCTGAGAAATCTTGATAAACTGCTGGGAGACTTGACTGTGTCTTAACTTCGGTAGATTTTATGGGACACACTTGGGCTAAACAGGACTGATGGCAATGTGAACCCCATGAGGTAAGCTGCAACGTTGACCAGTCAAACTGTGGATTATGTAGCTGGAGCCAGGGCATGCCCAAGACGATCTCCTGGGTGGCTTGAGGGATGACTAAGAACTTAATCAGTTCAGAGTGTAGGAATCCAACTCCCAGAACCACTGGGGCAGTTTGATGAGAAATATTCCCCTTGGAGATTCGACTACCATCCACAGCGGTAATATAAACTGGACAGGAAAGTTCACATATAGGTAAGCAAAATTTATTTACCGCAGCTTGGGTGATGAAGTTACCTGCAGCTCCACAGTCCACTAATGCTGATGCGGACTGGAGCCCAACTGAAGTCTCTAACATCACAGGAAGGATAAGGTCTTGATTAGAAGGAGCTTGACTAAAAGATCCCAACTTGACTCCTCCTTTACAAGTCAGGATCTGGCGTTTCCCGAACGCACTGTGCAGGAGTTAATCTGATGGCCCGCAGCCGCACAGTACAGACAGAGTCTCTCACGCATTCTTCTTGCCCGCTCTTCAGGAGTTAGGCGGGACCTATTTACCTGCATAGGCTCGTCAGAAGAAGGAGACTGGAACTGTACTGAAGGTATCATCCTTGATCTGCGTGGCTCACTCCGAGCGCGTTCATTATTGCGTTCGCGGATGCGAGAGTCCAACTTAATGCACAAGGAAATCAATTCAGACAATTGTACAGGAAGGTCGCGGGTCGCCAGTTCATCTTTGATCCGGTCAGAAAGTCCATGCCAGAAAGCTGCTACCAGGGCCTGATTATTCCACTGAATCTCTGCGGCCAACGTCTGGAACTGAATGACATATTGTCCCATGCTACGGGTACCTTGACGAAGTTGAATCAGGTCAGCGGAAGCTGATGTTGCACGACCAGGCTCGTCAAAGATCCGTCTGAAGGTTGACACGAAGTCTGTGTAGTTGTTAATCAGAGGGTCAGCACGTTCCCACAGAGGAGACACCCAGCTCAGAGCAGATCCAGAAAGTAAGGAGATGATGTAGGCAACCTTGGATCTTGGCGTGGGGAAATTATGTGGCAACAACTCAAACTGGATTTCACATTGGTTGAGAAACCCGCGACATAACTTTGGACTGCCATCATACTTGCTTGGCACGGGCAGGTGCAGACGTGACACTGGAGCTGATGCAGCCGGCATAGAGGAACTCACAGCACTGGCAGGTGCTGGAGTAACAGGAACAGTAGGAGTGAGTACACTAGGCAGGGATTGCTGTAGTGTATCTATCCGGGAGGACATCCCTTGCAGGAATTGAAACATCTGCTGCTGCGCAGCCTCTTGACCATCCAGACGGGAGACCAGATTTTGCAAGGCCTCTGACCCCACACTCCGTCCACCATCCGAGTCCATCGATCCTGGACTTACTGTCAGATTGTGTTTTGGCTGTGTCCCCGGAGGGGGCGCTAGTGGGTCAGTGGAGGTAGCTGGGAGAAAACGAGGAGGCTGGATAACGTTCCTGCGCATGAGCGCAATGATATTTATTAGCAGATGATATAAACAGAATGGCAGCAGAAATAATAATAACAAATGGAAATGTCAATCACACAGCGTAATAGCTGAAAGTCTATGGCAACAGGATGACAGATGACTGGAGAAATAATAACCGGTAATATGATAAACAGAAGAACAGGTGCTTGTAGAGATGATTCTGGTTTGGAAACCAGTGCAGGTTTTAAACATGAAACTTGGCAGTGAGATGTTGAATGGCAAACCTGGTAGCAGAGGCAGGAGTCTGACTATCCACAGTGCAGGTGGTGAAGCACTGACAGCAGCAAGCTGTATCACAGGTGGAGGAATGGAACACACCTGGAGTCAGTCTCAACTGCAAGGCTGAAGCACACAAGGTGGTGATGAGTGTGAAGCCTGTTTGAAGATTGCAGGTATTGCTGGGCCTTGAAGTTCCACGGAGCTGTGCAGAGTAACCAGGAGTACAAGTCTTTAAGCAGAGAGCCAGGAACACGGAAGGAACAGGAACAGATCCTTTCACATGGGTCGCAGGAGTGACACAAAGTCCAGGATGCCTGCAGACTGATCCTGCAGTCTCTTATGTACCCCTTGGTGCACAGGCATTGGATGAGTGAGGGAAAGTGGGTGCGGCCAAGCACCGGATTGGCCGCTGTATGCTGGTTGTTGTGAACTGTCATGGCGGCGCCCATGCCGCGGCCTAGCGGGAACGCGGCGTGCTACACGCCTGCTGTCTCAGGAGCGCTCCCAGGCCCGTGATGGCGTCCAGAGGCAGGGACACGGACGACAGGTGACCGCAGGGAGCCAGGTCGGAGTCCGCAACGGCGGACGGATGTCAGCTTGGTGAGTCGATTCCTGACAATCCTACTGCAAAGCGGATAACTGAGTCCTTGACAACTATGTTGGTGTTAGACGTGCGTCCGGTATCCGCCGTTAGTTCACAGGGAACTAGACAATTTATTGAGGCAGTGTGCCCCCGTTACCAAATACCATCTAGGTTCCACTTCTCTAGGCAGGCGATACCGAGAATGTACACGGACGTCAGAAAAAGACTCACCAGTGTCCTAAAAAATGCAGTTGTACCCAATGTCCACTTAACCACGGACATGTGGACAAGTGGAGCAGGGCAGGGTCAGGACTATATGACTGTGACAGCCCACTGGGTAGATGTATGGACTCCCGCCGCAAGAACAGCAGCGGCGGCACCAGTAGCAGCATCTCGCAAACGCCAACTCTTTCCTAGGCAGGCTACGCTTTGTATCACCGCTTTCCAGAATACGCACACAGCTGAAAACCTCTTACGGCAACTGAGGAAGATCATCGCGGAATGGCTTACCCCAATTGGACTCTCCTGTGGATTTGTGGCATCGGACAACGCCAGCAATATTGTGTGTGCATTAAATATGGGCAAATTCCAGCACGTCCCATGTTTTGCACATACCTTGAATTTGGTGGTGCAGAATTTTTTAAAAAACGACAGGGGCGTGCAAGAGATGCTGTCGGTGGCCAGAAAAATTGCGGGACACTTTCGGCGTACAGGCACCACGTACAGAAGACTGGAGCACCACCAAAAACTACTGAACCTGCCCTGCCATCATCTGAAGCAAGAAGTGGTAACGAGGTGGAATTCAACCCTCTATATGCTTCAGAGGTTGGAGGATCAGCAAAAGGCCATTCAAGCCTATACAATTGAGCACGATATAGGAGATGGAATGCACCTGTCTCAAGTGCAGTGGAGAATGATTTCAACGTTGTGCAAGGTTCTGATGCCCTTTGAACTTGCCACACGTGAAGTCAGTTCAGACACTGCCAGCCTGAGTCAGGTCATTCCCCTCATCAGGCTTTTGCAGAAGAAGCTGGAGGCATTGAAGAAGGAGCTAACACGGAGCGATTCCGCTAGGCATGTGGGACTTGTGGATGCAGCCCTTAATTCGCTTAACAAGGATTCACGGGTGGTCAATCTGTTGAAATCAGAGCACTACATTTTGGCCACCGTGCTCGATCCTAGATTTAAAGCCTACCTTGGATCTCTCTTTCCGGCAGACACAGGTCTGCTGGGGTTGAAAGACCTGCTGGTGACAAAATTGTCAAGTCAAGCGGAACGCGACCTGTCAACATCTCCTCCTTCACATTCTCCCGCAACTGGGGGTGCGAGGAAAAGGCTCAGAATTCCGAGCCCACCCGCTGGCGGTGATGCAGGGCAGTCTGGAGCGACTGCTGATGCTGACATCTGGTCCGGACTGAAGGACCTGACAACGATTACGGACATGTCGTCTACTGTCACTGCATATGATTCTCTCAACATTGATAGAATGGTGGAGGATTATATGAGTGACCGCATCCAAGTAGGCACGTCACACAGTCCGTACTTATACTGGCAGGAAAAAGAGGCAATTTGGAGGCCCTTGCACAAACTGGCTTTATTCTACCTAAGTTGCCCTCCCACAAGTGTGTACTCCGAAAGAGTGTTTAGTGCCGCCGCTCACCTTGTCAGCAATCGGCGTACGAGGTTACATCCAGAAAATGTGGAGAAGATGATGTTCATTAAAATGAATTATAATCAATTCCTCCGCGGAGACATTGACCAGCAGCAATTGCCTCCACAAAGTACACAGGGAGCTGAGATGGTGGATTCCAGTGGGGACGAATTGATAATCTGTGAGGAGGGGGATGTACACGGTGATATATCGGAGGGTGAAGATGAGGTGGACATCTTGCCTCTGTAGAGCCAGTTTGTGCAAGGAGAGATTAATTGCTTCTTTTTTGGGGGGGGTCCAAACCAACCCGTCATATCAGTCACAGTCGTGTGGCAGACCCTGTCACTGAAATGATGGGTTGGTTAAAGTGTGCATGTCCTGTTTTGTTTATACAACATAAGGGTGGGTGGGAGGGCCCAAGGATAATTCCATCTTGCACCTCTTTTTTCTTTTCTTTTTCTTTGCATCATGTGCTGATTGGGGAGGGTTTTTTGGAAGGGACATCCTGCGTGACACTGCAGTGCCACTCCTAGATGGGCCCGGTGTTTGTGTCGGCCACTAGGGTCGCTAATCTTACTCACACAGCTACCTCATTGCGCCTCTTTTTTTCTTTGCGTCATGTGCTGTTTGGGGAGGGTTTTTTGGAAGGGACATCCTGCGTGACACTGCAGTGCCACTCCTAGATGTGCCCGGTGTTTGTGTCGGCCACTAGGGTCGCTAATCTTACTCACACAGTCAGCTACCTCATTGCGCCTCTTTTTTTCTTTGCGTCATGTGCTGTTTGGGGAGGGTTTTTTGGAAGGGCCATCCTGCGTGACACTGCAGTGCCACTCCTAGATGGGCCCGGTGTTTGTGTCGGCCACTAGGGTCGCTAATCTTACTCACACAGCTACCTCATTGCGCCTCTTTTTTTCTTTGCGTCATGTGCTGTTTGGGGAGGGTTTTTTGGAAGGGACATCCTGCGTGACACTGCAGTGCCACTCCTAGATGGGCCCGGTGTTTGTGTCGGCCACTAGGGTCGCTTATCTTACTCACACAGCGACCTCGGTGCAAATTTTAGGACTAAAAATAATATTGTGAGGTGTGAGGTATTCAGAATAGACTGAAAATGAGTGTAAATTATGGTTTTTGAGGTTAATAATACTTTGGGATCAAAATGACCCCCAAATTCTATGATTTAAGCTGTTTTTTAGTGTTTTTGGAAAAAAACACCCGAATCCAAAACACACCCGAATCCGACAAAAAAAATTCGGTGAGGTTTTGCCAAAACGCGTTCGAACCCAAAACACGGCCGCGGAACCTAACCCAAAACCAAAGGAATGGAAATTAAGTGATCTGATTAAAACACGTTTTGCACTGATGCACTTTACATGCTGAGACCAGACTCCTGAGTGCCGCCGCTTGTTGGATGTATTATACATATATATATATATATATATATATACAAGTGACAAGCTGTATAGCAGACAGCGGCACTCAGAGACTGACGAAACCAGAATAAGGTGCTAGTGCTTTTATTCCATGGCTGGTGGTTCCAACGTTTCGGGGCTCACCTTGAAAAAGGGGCTTGCGCGCCCCGAAACGTTGGAACCACCAGCCATGGAATAAAAGCACTAGCACCTTATTCTGGTTTCGTCAGTCTCTGAGTGCCGCTGTCTGCTATACAGCTTGTCACTTGTATGAATTTCTCCAGAGGGCACCGGAGCAATATATTCCGCTTTTAGGAGAGTGCCGATCCGACATCAGCTGCTATATATATATATATATATATATATATATATATATACACACATATATATATATATATATATATATATATTAAACGTGCAGTGCATTGGAGGAAAATCATAAAAGCTTAAATTTAAAAAAAAGGGATAACATGTAATTGTTTCCACCACATGCATTTTCAGGATTTTCCAAACACCCTCAACTTTCAGTGCAGATCACAGGGGTAAATTTACTAAAGCTTCTATAAATGAAAGGTGATGGTGTTGCCCATAGTAACCAATCACATTTTCTAGGATGCAATAGAGAAATCTGAATGGTTGCTATGGCCAACATTACTTCATTTTTAGAAGCTTAAGTAAATTTACCCCTTATAGGGTGTGTTTGCAAAGACCGAGAGGGGTTGGGCACCTTGAAATGTGCCTGGCGGTTAGTGTTGTTTTGTTGTTCAGAAATGAGCTTCATTGTCTGTGCATAACAGATTTGTTACTTTCAGCATATGGAGGATAAAAGGACGATTTACGTCCTTGATATAAAAAGCTGAAAGTACTTCAGTGGAAGAGTATGGAAGTCTTCCAATCTCCGCCTCATCTAGAGGTACTGGCCAAGAGGCTGCTTTCCACTGTAATGCACTTTTGGCAGATGAAATGTCTCCTAGAAGATAATCTTCAAAGTGAGCTATTTCAGATCAATCGATTCCTCTTTTCTTATTGAATCCACTGAGTGATTTGAAGAATGATAGCTAGAATCCAGGAGAAGGCTTGAGCTGCAGACAGGTTTGATAGGAGGCTAAAAACATTGTAATAATAAACTGATGGCGTCAGCCTGCCTGAGAAAGCGTGGATATGTCTGAGGGTTATTCTGCACATCATCTCCCATTGCACATAGGACCTTGGGAGTCATTCCGACCCGTTCGCACGCTGCGGTTCATCGCTGCGGTGCGAACGGGTTGGAAATGCGCGGCTCCTGCAATGCGCACACGTGTCGTTGCCCAGCGACAGCCGTTGCCGGGCAACGACCAGAAGAAAGAAGAAAGTGATAGCTGGCGCGATCGCAAGAAGATTGACAGCGGGGAGGCGTTTCGGGGCGGATACTCACCTTTTTCCGGGGGTGGAGATCCGAATACAGGCGTGTCCAGGCGTTTGGAGGGTGGTTGTATGACGTCAATTTCTTCATCGCTGGATCCATCACACAGGGTAAGTAACTGCAGGGATAATCTTGTTCTGCACAAAACTTTTTTAGCATAGCAGGGCTGCACAAGCGATCGCAGCCCTGCTATGCTAAAATACACTCCCCCATAGGCAGCATCTAGTTGATCGCACGAGCAGCAAAAAGTTGCTACGTGCGATCAACTCGGAATGACCCCCCCCCCCCCCCCCCCTTATTCAGTGGATTCAGTAAGGATTGCAAAATTTGCGAATCGCAATCTGGCCGATTATTGAACGACTGCGCATGTGCAGCATTCGCATTGTGCATGCGCAAGTAATAATAGCGTCAGAAAATGCGTGCACAACGTGATCTCAATGCAGCCGCTGTTTGATTGACAGGAAGACAGTGTTTCTGGGCAGAAACCTGCCATTTTTTGGGTGTGTCTGAAAACATGCAGGAGTGTTTGGGCGTTTTTAAGGAGAGCCTCTGACGTTAGGATGACCACTTCCAGCCTCTTGCGTAGCAAGAACTGTGGATGACTTTGTCTGGTGAAGATAGGAAAATTTTCGATGTACTGGGAATTGCGTATAGTTTTGCGATCAGCCTCATATTGTGATGTACAGTATTCGCAATTTCTGCAATGTGCGTTTTTTCTCAATTTCTGGGCAGAAACTATTTGGTCGCAGTAACTGCTTTTTAGCAGAAATTGCAATTCTTACTCAATAAGGTCTATAGTGCAGAGCTATTCTCAGGAGCGAGAGAGACTTTTTTTTTCAAAGAGGGGGCAAGTTAATAAATAGGATTGTCATGGGACTTGCAGAGGGTCTTACTGGTTACCACTTGACCTTGCACCCAAGACTACTGCAGCAGTTGCACACACCTTATGAAGTGCTTGGAGAGGAACCCGGCTACGTGGAAAGTCACTGGGAATATCCTGAGGACATGCCCAGCAGCCACTTTTGTGCTCCTGGTACCTACCTTTGGATGAGGTACTCATCTCAGTCTTTGGCAGGTTTAAACTGAACAGTTGCCCTTATGCATGCAGGTTTAGTCACAAGTAACTTGATCATCAGCTGATCCACGTGTAATAATAACACAGTAGGACACAGTTGTTAAGAGGAAATGTGCACCAAACCATCTCCCAGAAATAAATGTACAGCTTAGTACATCTCTCACAGTTCTTTGTTACAATTGCAAAAAAAAGTAGTGGCTCACATAAGTGGTCTCAAAAGTTGAGGGGCTACCTCGGCTCTAACCCTTACACAGCCAGCCTCTATATTATGTTCCCCTTCTTCTCACAGCATCAGGTCTCTCTGTCTGCTATCTGAGGTATCACAGTAGATTAGTCTCACATGCCCCTGCTAGCGGTGCCACTTGTCAGGCTTCTCAGCAATTGCTTATTGATTCCCAGACAGGCCAGGCTTATTACACCCTGTATGTGTCCCTACAGTATATTGAGCTCCCCTGTACTCTGCATCTCTCAGATGCCGCACAGCTTTCACCAGGCCCCGGAGCTTCACTTTACGTTGCCAGCTCAATCTACACCTCCAGCTCTCACTACAGCTGAATAGGGTTCATACAGTATCCAAGCACTGCCACTCTCATAGGGGTAAATTTACTAAGATGGGAGTTCTATTTAAGATGGGATGTTGCCCATAGCAACCAATCAGAATCTAGTTCTCATTTATTTAGCACCTTCTAGAACATAATACCTGGAATCTGATTGGTTGCTATGGGCAACATCACATCTTAAATAGAACTCCCATTTTAGTAAATTTACCCCATAGATGGCTCATTCCTCTATTGCAGATACCACTCTTCTTTATTTTACATAATTGGAGTATTAAGTGATCATTCCCCAAATACTGTATACCACATGAATACGGTGCCACAGTGTCAGTGTCCTGGGATAATACCGATGTGATAGGGGCATACCAATACCATGGCCATGCCACCTCACAGTAATGTTACATACAGCCAGCCACAAGGGGTTGGTGCAGACTTAAATGCATGGTCGGACGGAATTGCTCCATTGCGAGCATGACACTGAATGTACATATTCGTCTCTGCAGCCACATTCCATGTCTGACTGTACCTATGATTTCATATCCTTCATCATTATCAGCGGAGCCAGATTACAATGGGATGGATAGAGCTACAGCTACAGGCCTTCACGTAAAAATAGGCCTATCGTCATGGCAACATAATGATGAGCAGCCGCCCAGCTGGCCACACAGTCGGCCATAAATCATAAAAATGAAAATTGTCTTTTCAGTTTTCTCACAAAATTATGCAATTTTTCTATGTTTATGTATTAGGGAGACATTAGGCCTGATAGTGCAGGGGATGTACACACCCATGTGGCTCTGACCACACCCACACAGCACTGCTCACAGCTCCTCCCCTTCTCAGTGGGCCCTTGATCATTTTCATCCCGGGACCCATGTGGCCCTTAATCTGGCCCTGATTATCAGTGCACACTTACACCAGCCCTATACTAAGTGATCCACCTGATAAAAGTAGGTTTACAAAGACACATAACTCTGACATCGCCCACCATCCTGTTCACCTAAGTCTCTGAATTTATCCTAGATGACAATATCCCATTACAAGCCATTGGTGCCCCTTCAGTTACATGCCAAGATGCATTCGGTTGTGTACAACTCTGCAGGTGAAGGTGTTCCCCATAGCAGCCAATCAGATTATAGCTATCATTATCTAGTACATTCTATGATATGATGGCTAGAACCTGGTATAGGCACCATCTCTGCTTATCCTCTTTAGATAGTCTAATACATCTCCCCCGCAAACGCATATCTCCTCTTCACAAACAGACTAGCGTTCAGCTCTGCTGCAGCCCCCGTGTCTCATAGGGGGTAATTCAGACCTGATCGCTACTGTGCGTTTTCGCACAGCGGGTGATCAGGTCTGAACTGCGCATGCGTATGCACCGCAATGTGCAGGCGCGACGGACCACAGCAACGGGGATCGCCGGTCAGCGACGGGATGGTGTGAAAATTACAAATGCACCGTCGATTGCAAGGTGATTGACAGGAAGAGGCCGTTTGTGGGTGGCAACTGACCGTTTCCAGGGAGTGTCCGGAAAAACACAGACAGGACCCGGCATTTTGAAGGACAGTGTCTGACATCAGATCCAGCCCCGATCATTGCAGCGGCTGAGTAAGTCCTGGGCAGTGCAGAGACTGTACAAACCTATGTTTGTGCAGCTCTGCCAACGAATGCGACTGCACAACTGCAAAAAGCTAATACCCTTCCCCTGTAGGTGACGACTACCTGATTGCAGGGATGCCAAAAACGCACCCTAACGATCGGGTCTGAATTAGGCTCATAGTACACTGCTTGGAGGGCCAATTTAGGCCATGCTCTTACCCGTCCAACCCATGGCACCAAATAGCGAGTCAACTGGGTGTTTATTATATTACCCACAGGAATATCACATAGATAGATAATAAGAAGTGAAAAACTTTTTCAGCTTTCTGTTGCGTTGCAAGTTGAAAACCAGCGTTCATACTGATCTCTTCACCATTAAGAGTTAATGCTTGGCTGAGACCTGCGACAATTTGCCTCCCTGCAGTATATTAGTGGGACAGCAGTGAGGAAAAAACACGCAGCTGAATGTATCTTCGGCATGGAGAGAGTGTGAGTTCTAGAAGGGTTATTATTATACCTTGGAAGACAGTTGACCTAGAATTTGCAGTCATGTGGCATGTGATTTCCCTTATTCCCGTATCACTCCATGTTTTTTTAAGGTCATTTATAACACATGGCTATGTACGCCACAATCTCACAGGACTCACACTATATTTATAGCCAGCAAAGACTGACAAGGGAAAAGCTGCACAACGGATGTTCTAGGCATTCGCTAGATTACCATTGTCTGCTGTGAAAGGCAATTACCAGTTCTGCAAGAAAATCCCGCTAAATAGCTCCTTTGTATAATGACATCAGAGGTAGCCGGCATCACAGCTCTGCTGAAGAAACAGTCGAGAGCTTTTGTTGGCAAACAAGGCGGAATAATAAGATGTTTTACAGAGTGCAGTCTGCCTCTGAATGCCTGGTCATTGCCATATGTCTGCAACTGAGTGCTGGCATCTCCCTTTGTGGCTGAACACGATCCATCGTTACAGGGCTGCTTTATCATTTATAGTCACAATTAATCTCGGACTTCCCGTCTTCGCGCTAATTGGTTGGGAGGCTTCCAGTTACTCATATTGTCATCTGATGACCACAGCAAGAAAATGCTGATAAACAACAAGAAATATGTTTAGCGATATTGTCAGAGATAGTGCAGCAATCGTGGCTTCCAATGATGACCCATACTAAATCAGGTGATCAGCAGGCACATGGGTGTGGTTTTATAATGACTTACTTACCGACTTTCAGAATCTCCTGGCTGTTAGAAACCCAGATAGGAGATGCAGGTGACTGGCTATGGGGTCAGGACTATTCGGGTCATTGGGCCCTCACTGCAGAGGGGGTGGGGCCAAAATAACGCAATTATGATAGAATCACGTCAAATTGTGGTCTATTCATGAATCAGTGAAAAGGGTGGAGAAGTGAGCCGGTGAAGAAGTTGCCCATGGCAACCAATCAGCATTGAAGTAACATTTACAATTTGCATACTATACAGTTGTACGAAGCAGCTGATTGGTTGCCATGGGCAACTTCTCCACAGGCTCACTTCCCCTCTTTTTTCACTGTTTCATGAATAGACCCCAATGACCCTTGTCCCTTTCCCACGAATGCATCATTTCCTGTATTATTCTCCCAAGCCTGCCCACATCACTAGAAAGTGGGCAGGATGCAGGAGAACTACCCACTCTTCTGGGAGTGCAGGGGACTCCATCAGAAATTTAGGAGTCTCCTAGACGTTCTGGGAGTGTAGACAAGTATGAATATCGATCACTTCCAGCCAAAAAAACAGGCCTCAATGTGGACCTGAAGTGGCCTGTTTCTGTGTAGCATGTAATTAGGTCACATGGAAATTCCATGCAAACATCTAAGCTAGACGACTCTTTGTGACCGACCCTAACCCTCCTCTTACAAGAGTGGCAGTCATTCCTATCATCAGCATTTGCATCAGTCTCACCCTTGGTGCAGGAGATCCAACTACAATCAGATCTCGGCATACCCTCACCTCTGTTTAGTCTGTAACTCTGTCTACACGACCCTGTCATGCACACAGAACGCTTCTAATACATATAAACGGCCCATTGATGCCCACTATCCCCCCACTGACGCCCGTTCAGCCCTATGAGAAAAGACCAGCCGACTCGCTCATAGGGGGTCATTCCGAGTTGACCGCTAGCTGCTGTTGTTCGCAGCGCAGCGATCAGGTTAAAAATCAGCATTTCTGCGCATGCGTATGCACCGCAATGCGCACGCGTGACGTACGGGTACAAAGGCATTTGTTGTTGTGCACAGGTTCTAGCAAAGTTTTCAGTCGCACTGACGGCCGCAAAAAGATTGACAGGAAGGGGGCATTAGTGAGTGTCAACTGACCGTTTTCAGGGAGTGTTTGCAAAAACGCAGGCGTGTCTGAAAAAACGCAGGCGTAGCTGGGCGTTCGCTGGGCGGGTGTATGACGTCAAATCCGGACACGAATAGGCTGAAGTGATCGCAAGCGCTGAGTAGGTTAAGAGCTACTCAGAAACTGCACAAACTGTTTTTGCAGAGCTCGGCTGCACATGCGTTCGCACTTCTGCTAAGCTAAAATACAGCCCCAGTGGGCGGCGGCATAGCGTTTGCACGGCTGCTAAAACTAGCTAGTGAGCGATCAACTCGGAATGACCCCCATAATTGTTTTAAATTGCGTTTGCACAATTGCGAGTCCCACTCTACCACTGTACACACAATCAGATCGGAATGTTGGAGAGAAGGCAGGAGGGCCCTATAAGTAATATATGGCACAGGCAAATTGCAGAAATCTGTAGCTTCAGGGCAGGGATAAACAAAATGTCATTTAAAAAAAGACAGAATTATTTCTATAATGATGTTTTATTGAAAATAAGGAAATTGATGATCGACCCCAGTGGTTTCCACTACTGTGAGGCATAGAAACCAAGCACAGGTGGCAAATATCTACATCTCTTGGCTATAACATAGCTAATTAGGATATAATTATGATTTATATTGCAATGGACAGCTGTGCGATAAATACATCTGGATACCCACCTTGGAGGACATTAAGATCTGATCGCTGGGCTGCGTTTTTTGCTGTCCTGCGTTCAGATAGTCGCCGCCTACAGGGGGAGTGTATTGTCGCTGTGCTAGTGTGTGATGCTTTGTGTACGCCGAGCTGCTAAAATTTTGTGTGCAGTCCAGCGGTGCAAGTGGGCGGGTACGTGCGGGTACGGCGTACCCTTAAGAATTTAGCCATGGATACATGATACCCACCGCCGCCGGGCCGCCGCTCATTGCACTCACCAACTAGACCAGAGGTGGCCAACCCACGGCTCTCGAGCCGCATGCGGCTCTTTCAACCTCTGCATGTGGATCGATCGCCTCCCGGCCACCGCTCCCTCCGCTGCTGCTCACCGCACTGCTGCTGTGAGGGGAGGAGAGCACAGCCTGCGCCTCTCCTGCCCCTCAGTGTCTACCTTCAATTCGGCACCGGCCTGTGAGCCAATCAGAGCTCGCGGACCGGCAGCCAAGGCTCCTGATTGGCTGCCGGACCGCGAGCTTTAATTGGCTCATGGATCGGCACCTAATTGAAGGTAGACACCTGCACCGCCGCTGGAGACTGAGGGGCAGGAGAGGCGCACATTGCACTCTCCTCCCCTCACACACAGGACAGCAGCAGCGCGGTAAGCAGTAGTGGAAGGGGGGAGGGGGGGCAATGTGAGAACATGTGTACCTGGCACTGGGGGCATATCTGACACTGGGGGCATATCTGGCATTGCGGGGACATGCATATCTGGCACTAGGGGTATTTCTGTATCTGGCACTGGGGGCATCTCTGTATCTGGCACTAGGGGCATATCTGGCACTGGGGGCATATCTGGCACTGTGGGGGCATTTCTGTATCTGACACTGGGGGCATATCTGGCACTGTGGGGAAATTTCTGTATCTGGCACTGGGGGTATATCTGGCACTGGGGGGACATGTGTATCTGGTACTCGGGGGCATTTCAGGTATCTGGCACTGGGGGCATTCCTGTATCTGGCACTGGGGGCATTTCTGTATCTGCCACTAAGGGCATATCTGGCACTGAGGGCATATATGTATCTGGCACTGGGGGGCATATCTGGCACTGGGGGTATATCTGGCACTGTGGGGGCATTTCTTTATCTGGCACTGGGGGGGCAATGTATATCTGACACAGTGGGGGCATTTGTGTATCTGGCACTGTGAGGCAATGTATATCTGGCACTCTGGGGCATTTGTGTATCTGGCACTGTGGGGCAATGTGTATCTGGCACTGTGAGGCAATGTATATCTGGCACTCTGGGGCATTTGTGTATCTGGCACTGTGGGGCAATGTGTATCTGGCACTGAGGCAATGTATGTCTGGCACTCTGGGGCATTTGTGTATCTGGCACTGTGGGGCAATGTGTATCTGGCACAGTGAGGCAATGTGTATCTGGCACTCTGGGGCATTTGTGTATCTGGCACTGTGGGGCAATGTGTATCTGGCACTCTGGGGGCAATGTGTATCTGGCACTGTGGGGCAATGTGTATCTGGCACTGAGGCATGGTATATCTGGCACTCTGGGGGCATTTGTGTATCTGGCACTCTGGGGGCATTGTGTATCTGGCACTGTGATTCAATGTGTATCTGGCACTGTGGGGCAATGTGTATCTGGCACTCTTGGGGCATTTGTGTATCTGGCACTGTGGGGCAATGTGTATCTGGCACTGTGGGGCAATGTATAGCTGGCACTGTGGGGCAATGTATATCTGGCACTGTGGGGCAACGTGTGTCTGGCATTATTGGGGTCATATGTGTATCTACCCCCCCCCATATGTGTATCACGCCTCCATTTTCATTGACCACGCCCCATGTGGCATTTGACCACACCCATTTTTTTGGTGCGCGCACACAGTACCTATGAGACATTTTTTCTACTTGCACCACTGGTGCAGTCTCTGCGCAGCCCAGGACTTACTCCTACAGTGCGATGAGAACAGGCTGATCAGGGCCGGAGCTGACGCCAGACACCCTCCCTGAAAACGCTTGGGTACGCCTGCGTTCTTCCGAACACTCCCAGTAAACGGTCAGTTACCACCTAAACATGGCTTCCTCCTGTCAATCACCTTGCGAACACCCGTGCGAATGGATTTTTTGCACCATCCCGTCACTGTCTGGTGATCCACGTTGTTGTTGTGCGACATGCGTGCGCATTGCGGTGCATACACATGCGCTGTTATGACCTGATCAACCACTGTGCGAAAACGCATAGCGGCGATCAGATCTGAATGACACCCCTTGTGCAAACAGCAGAAAATCCTTTCTAGATACATTCAGGGTATTAGGTCTCATCAGCAAGAGAGATGCTGTTTTTTTCCTTTGTTAGTGTAAAACACACAGGATCTCGTTTCCCGGGAACTGCCGTCAGGCTGTTGGGACCTATTCCACCTCCTTCCTCCGTTACCTGCAACAAAGTCACACAATCTCACCCCTGTCAGCCATGCATTTATATTTGCATTTGGGTTATGTTGTGTGATGTTGTAGCTGATAAATGACGAGTCTCAAACTTTTTGTTATTTATTTTAGAACTGGAAAATAGAGCTTTTATATAAAAAAAATAAAAAATAAAAAAAAATTCTGAAAAACGTTGCTGCCACAGGGCATAATTTTAAGTTGGGACTAAAGCAAGAAAGAGCAAGTAACTCTGTACCTGGACAAACCATGTTGCATTGCAAGGGGTGCAAATAGTTCAAAATAAATTCATGTGGGGTAAGGAGGGCAGTAACGTTTACCCAGGTCCGGGCTTGCTGGAGGGGCAGATAGGGGGCCCGGGTCAGCTGTTGAAAGGGACATAGCTGTTGGACATTTGTCCCCTTCAACAGCACTACAGCGTGCGGAGAGGCTTTGGTGAAGTTGGGGCCTGATTGGACGAGCACTGAGAACCTGTCATGCCGGGAGCTGGGGATCATGTGACTAAGAGGAATAGAGTGTTAGGGCAGATCCAACAGGGACCCTGTATGGAGGGCATGCACCGGGGGAAACCACTCCCACAACCTGTCCATGCTCTCAATGGCCCTGAGCTCATCGAGGTAAAAACTGTCTATAAATTTAAACACTACAACTTCCAGCAAATTATATAACATTTTTTTTAACACAATGCATTTTTCACCATCGTCCTGTCCCAGTACTGACTACAGGGAATATTTCAACTTCAAAAAGCCTTTTGGACCTGCCCTGTGGCAAAGAGGAAACCAATGCAACACTAGTGGGAGGCATTCTCCCAAACAATGGAGGTCACTGGCATGCCAAGGACCCATACAGCTATTAGGAAGAAGTGAAATTGTAAGGTAGAAATTACTTTTTTTGGAGTTATATAGTAATAAGCAGGTATAAAATAAATAGGGAAAAATAAAAATGCACATGCACACTCTAAGCACTGAGAATACTGATAGTCAAAATCAGTTTCATAAACTCTTAACAGGGAGTATAAGTGAGGTTCTTAGCATGTTTGGCCAAAAATGTAGGCCCATCCACCACGTCAAGGTGAACTTCATCAGATGGGTCCATAACATCCCTAATTCTAACACATTATGGGCCCAATTTAGCATAAGTTGTAGTTGTGCAAAAAAATGCACAACTACAAACCCTGGGGGGACAGCCAGCACAGGGCAAGTCCGCCCTGCATACCTGGTCCTGCCCCCCTCCCCACTAACATGTGGGCACATTGTTATACAGCGATGCTCTCGCATGATTAGGGTTGCCCCCTGCCTATGCAGCCTAGCTGCGAAGGCAGTCGGAGGGCGTCCATATTTTGGGTCGCATTGGCTGCATGTGGCGTCCCGCTGCTGCCGCGGCCTGCCCCGCAAACGGTCCAGACACGCCTGCATTGTCCAGACCGCGCCCCCCAAACAGTGCGTCGATGCCCACAAAAGAATGCATCTATACCACATTACTGCCCCCCCACCTGCCAACTCTTAACAGATTAAGACCTCGTGCATGCGCGCACCACCATGCGCGCATGTGCAAAAGTGCAGAAATCTGTAAATAGCAATTTCCGCACTACTGCGGGGCTAGCTGAATTGCCCCCTATATCAATTTATCCAGGTCTTACCTTTAAATGTTGCTCATTGTAATATGTAGACAGCAATGCAGGAACCTGTACTGATCAAAAACACCTACGGGCAGATTGGAGGGGTGCTAATACCAAACCGAAGGTGTCTCAGCCTTGGACTTGGACTGCACACCCCAATTTTAAACATCATAAGAGGTGCCACCATGATAAGACTTCTAGTACCATACAGGAAAAAGGAACATGCACATGGGCACTCTGATAGAATACTGATAGTCAAAATACTGATAGTCATATAATTTGGATAAACTCTTACAATTAACATGGAGTATAACTAAAGTTCTTATTATGTTTGTCCAAAAATGTGGGCCCATACACAACATCAAAATACATAGGGGGTATTCAATTAGTGCCGGATTTTTTGGCTAGTCGAAAAATCGGCACTAATTCGACACAATGTATTCAATTGCAGCCTTTTTGCCTGTTTTTGAATCCATTTTCACCCATGCTTTTGCACTTTTTTTTGTTGAATCGGCATGTGCGAAAACGGACCCAAAAGTGGGCGAAAAAACTCCCGCAAATTTGCCAAAACATGTGGCTCAGCAGCGAATTCGCCGATTCATGTGGTTTTTGCCCGTGCCAGATTTTTTGACCAGTCAAAAAAACGGCTCTGGCATTGAATAGGTCGAATGTAAATTTGTCCTAAAAACTGTCGAAAAGTGCCGTTTTTTCGACTGGTCAAAAAAATGGCACTAATTGAATAGGGGCCTAATTATCAAATAATATTTGTGGGATTTTGCTTGAAAAATCAAACAAATATTAAAGTTTGCACCACACTTACCTACTCTCCTGGAAGCTGGGTAGTCCCCCACAGCCCCAGAAAGGTAGGTGGCTCTCCTACATTCCACCCACTTCCTAGTGAAGTGGGAAGGATTGGAATAAAATCACTGCAATTGTGGCGACAGTGTGAATAGGGCTAAAAGATGTCAATTGCATAATTTAGCTCCATCCCCTACCCGTGGATTTGCGAATTGCATGAACATTGGGGGCCCCCACACTGTCGCAAATATTAAACTACCTGGCCGGCTCCCGCTGCTAACCGCTGATCAAACACCGGATGATCAGATGAGTCCCAGAGAGCTGTGCTAGTCCCTCAATTCCAGAAACCCAGCAGCTCCTGTGTGAGTAGCTCCCGACTGTGATCTCACACTGCAACAAGTGGCGGTGCACACACCGCTGCTGCAGTGTAGTCAGCCGAGTCCCAGTAAGTCGGATGAGCCTCGCATCCCAGGTGACCCGCCAGCTTCAGTGTTGGGGTTCTGATGGCTCCCACTAGTGACCGCTGTCCCTTACTGCAGCTAGCTGCAGGAGCTCCACTGCAGCAGTTGTATGGTCAGTTAGTAAATATGTCCATAAAGAGAGAAGCACAACACTGCAAAGTGTCTGTGCAGAAATCCCTGGAGGTGTCAGATACCTCAGTATAAACATTCCTCCTAGGCCCTATATATAATTCATCATTCTTAAAAAGCGCAGTGTCTTGACTACTATCCATCCTGTTACAGGCACATTGTGAGCCCACGCTCGGGAAATGCTCATTTAGATTCCTGTACAGTAAAGGGCTAAAATTCTGCACCTCGCAGTAGAGGCTCTTGCACAGACCACTAGAGGAATAAGGAAAATCTAATCTAATAAGGCTCTATTATAACTTTATTCTCATATAAGCAGAGGTTAAAGTGAGCCAGAACGGGGCGGAACTGCGTTCCGTCAGTTCCATTTGGAGCCGGAACGCAATTCCGCCTCCTCCGGCTCACTTAACCCAGGAAACTGCCGGGCGCCCGCTTAGATTGTGTTAACAGCGGGTGCCCTGCAAATTCCTCCCAGCGGCAGCCGGTGCAGGAGCTCACTGCTGAGCTACGGCTTCCGGCTCCCGAGTCCCGCAAGTGCACTGTGGGAGAGACGTCATGACGTCTCTCCTAAATTCCAAGGAGCGGGCGCCAGGCGGAGGGCAGCAGCGGTCCGTAAGCAGGAGCGGGGCTGGTGAGTATTGTGTTTGTTTTTTTGTATGTGTATAAGCGTTGCTGCTGGGGGGGACCAACTGGGGGCATATTAAGTTGGGCAAACCAGCTGGGGGCATATCTAATGGGGGCATGTCTAGTGGGGGAAAACAAACTGGGGGCATATCTAATGGGGGCAAAACTACTGGGGGCATATCTAGTGTGGGCAAACTAGCTGGGGGCATATCTAATGGGGACAAAGCAGCTGGGGGCATGTCTAGTGGGAGCAAACCAGCTGGGGGCATATCTAATGGGGGCAAACAAGCTGGGTGCATATCTAATGGGGGCAAAACTACTGGGGGCATATCTAGTGTGGGCAAATCTAGTGGATATCTAGTGGGGGCAAAACTACTGGGGGCATAACTACAGGGGGCATAACTACTGGGGGCATAACTACAGGGGGCATAACTACTGGAGGCATAACTACAGGGGGCATATCTACTGGGGGCATATTTACTGGGGCATAACTACAGGGACATAACTACTGGGGGGCATTACTACTAGGGGCAATACTACATGGGTGCATTGCATAGAGGGCATTTAATAAGGGGCATCACTCCTGGGGACATAAGGGGCACCAATACTATGGGCTCTACATAAGGGGCACTACAACTGTGGGCAGTACCACTACAGTGGGCATTGCATAAGGGGCACTACTACTGAGGGCATTGTATAAGGGGCACTAATGTGTGTCATACCATGAATAAGGGACACTACTATATGGTGTAATGTGAATAATACTGTGCTACTGTGTGGCATAATTTGAATTGGGGATACTATTGGGTGACCATGGCTCTTTTTGAGACCACGCCCCTTTTTGCGGCACGCGCAGAGCTTTGTTACACAAGTTTGGGGGTGGGGGCGGAGTTCCACCACCTCTCTAGGACCACTTTGAGAACTGCATATAAGTATTCAGTGAAGTACATGTCTGTATCCTAATGCATTGTGATGTTACAGAGGTATTGCCAAGCTGTCTGTATAGGAATGCATTGTGATGTCACAGAGGTACTGTCTAGCTGTCTGTTTATGAAATACATTGTAATGTCACAGAGGTACTTTCTAGGTGCCAGTAGCTGAATGCATTGTTATGCCACATAGGTACTGTCTAACTGCCCGCAGCTGAACGCATTGTGATGTCACAGTGGTACTGTCTAACTGCCTGCAGCTGAATGCATTGTAATGTCACAGAGGTACTTTCTAGGTGCCAGGAGTTAAATGCATTGTGATTTCACAGAGGTACTGTCTAGGTGCCAGCAACTGAATGAATTGTGATGTCACAGAGGTACTGTCTAGCTGACTGTATCTTAATGCATTGTGAGGTCACAGAAGTACTATGTACCTGTCTGTATATGAATGCATTGTGATGTCACAGAGGTGCTGTCTAGCTGCCAGCAGCTGAATGCATGGTGATGTCACAAAGGTACTGTCTAGGTGCCTGCAGCTGAATGCATTGTGTTTTTACAGAGGTAATGTCTAGCTATTTGCAGCTGTATACAATGTGGTGTCACTGAGGGTGACACTTGATATTCCGGCTGTTGGGATCCTGGTGCTCACCATACCGACGTCGGAATCCCGACCTGACAAGTTTTCTCCCTCTTGGGGTGTCCACGACACCCCTGGAGGGAGAATAAATAGCGTGGCGTGCGTAGCGCGCCATTGTGCCCGCAAGGGGCTCTTTTGCGCTCGTCCTGCTGCCGGCATTCCGGCGGTCGGGATCCCGACACCCAGCATACCGGCGCCGGGATACCCAAGCGCCGGGGAAACATACCACACTGGTCACAGAGGTACTGTGTAACTGTCTGTATATGAATGCATTGTGATGTCACAAATGCACTGTCTATCCTGACGGGGGCACCATTCTGCCACCAGTATACCAGCGAGGTAGGTGATTCCCCCTCTATGAGAGAGAATAGAACCTGTGGCAAGCGCAGCAAGGACTGCAAGGGGCTTCGTTGTACTTGCCCCCCCTGCCTGCAGTCTACTGCTAGGGATGTCGGTGTCGGTATGATGGCATTCGGCATCCTGAATGGGATTAGCTTACTTCAGCTGAATGTATTGTGATGTCACAGAGGTACTGTCTACCTGCCTGCAGCGCAATGCATTGTGATGTCATGGAGGTACTGTCTAGTTGTCTGTATCTTAATGCATTGTGATATCACATTCACTATCTAGCTGTTTGCAGCTGAATTCATTGTGATGTCACAGAGGTACTATCTGGCTGTCTGTATATGAGTGCATTATGATGTCACAGAGGTTCTGTCTAGCTGCCTGCAGCTGAATGCAATGTGATGTCACAGATGTGCTATCTAGCTGTCTCTATATGAATTATTTGTGATGTCACAGAGGTACTGTTAACTGCCTGCAGCTTTATACATTGTGATGTCACAGAGGTACTCTCTAGCTGCCTGCAGCTGAATGCATTGTGATGTCACAGAGGTACTCTGTCTAGCTGCTTTCAGCTGAATTTATTGTGATGTCACAGTGGTACTGTCTAGCTACCTGCAGCTGAATATACTCTGATGTCACAAATGTACTGTCTAGCTTAGGGGTGGGCAAAATACAGCCCGCGGGCCGGATGTGGCCCGCAAACCGATCCTGACCGGCACACTGCTTCCCACCAGCATGCAATGACAAGCGGCCCGACTGACTGAGCTGCTTGTCATTGCTCTGCAGTAGTCCAAGCTGCCGGCGCCTGTCTTCCCTGCTGCTAATGCACGGCGCCTGACACACATCCTCCAGAGTCCCCATTGACAAAGGCAGCGATCAGACAAAAAGGGGGCGAAGCTATGCAGAGATGAGGGGGCGGGGCTACGCTGGGCTTTAGGGGGCGGGGCTACAAAAGCCACTGCTACAGATCCATCCTTCCTGCCACTGCCAGCCAGACACAGATCAGTAAGTTAATGGAAATAGTGAGGGAAAGAAAGTGTATTTGTGTGTGTGTGTGTGTGTGTGTGTGTGTGTGTGTGTGTGTGTGTGTGTGTGTGTGTGTGTATATGAGAGAGTGTGTGTGTGTATATGAGAGAGTGTGTGTATATGTTTGTGTGTGCGGGCAGTGGTGTCAGACTGTTTTTAGGTTAGGGGGGAGATCTTTAACGCTTGCTGTACCACCCCCCAACCCCCCCCTCCCCTGGATTCTTTCACCGTGTCACCCCCCATGTTCTGTCACTAAGTCACCCCCCCGTGTTGTTACCGTGTCACCTCCCGTGTTCTGTCACCGTGTCCTGTCACCCCCGTGTTCTGTCACCGTGACACCCCCCCACGTTCTGTTACTGTGTCACCCCCGTGTTCTGCCACTGAGTCAGCCCCCCCCATGTTCTGTCACGGTGTTGTTCCCCCCCCCCGTGTTCTGTCACTGTGTCACCCCCGTGTTCTGTCACTAAGTCACCCCACCGTGTTGTTACCGTGTCACCTCCCGTGTTCTGTCACCGTGTCCTGTCACCCCCGTGTTCTGTCACCGTGACACCCCCCCACGTTCTGTTACTGTGTCACCCCCGTGTTCTGCCACTGAGTCAGCCCCCCCATGTTCTGTCACGGTGTTATTCCCCCCCCCCGTGTTCTGTCACTGTGTCACCCCCGTGTTCTGTCACTAAGTCACCCCACCGTGTTGTTACCGTGTCACCTCCCATGTTCTGTCACTGTGTCACCCCCCGTGTTCTGTCACTGTGTCACCCCCCCGTGTTCTGTCACTGTGTCACCCCCCCGTGTTCTGTCACTGTTACCCCCCCCCGTGTTCTGTCACTGTCACCCCCCGTGTTCTGTCACTGTCACCCCCCCGTGTTCTGTCACTGTCACCACCCCCGTGTTCTGTCACCGTGTCACCACCCCCGTGTTCTGTCACCGTGTCACCCCCCGTGTTCTGTCACCGTGTCACCCGCCCCGTGTTCTGTCACCGTGTCACCCCCCTGTGTTCTGGCACTAAGTCACCCCGCCGTGTTGTTACCGTGTCACCTCCCGTGTTCTGTCACTGTGTCACCTCCCGTGTTCTGTCACTGTGTTACCCCCCCGCATTCTGTCACTGTGTCACCCCCCCCACGCGTTCTGTCACCGTGTCACCCCCCCGTGTTCTGTCACCGTGTCATACCCTGTGTTCCATCACCGTGTCCCACCCCCGTGTTCTGTCACTGTGTCACACCTTTCCCCAGGGGCCATAAGACACTGGATAATGTGCTTGCTGTGCAATGATTATCCCAAATAAAATGTTAATGTGTAAAAAGGGGACTCTACCTGCCGTAATGTGTAAAAGGGGACTCTACCTTCCGTAATGTGTAAAAGGGGGCTCTACCTGCTGTAATGTGTAAAAGAGAGCTCTACCTGGCGTAATGTGTGACAGGGGCTCTACCTGGAGTAATGTGTGTAAGTGGCGCTACTGTGTGGCGTAGTTTTAATAATGGAGACTATTGTGCAGCCTAAAATGAATCTGTATTATTTTTTGGCCACACCCCTTCCCCATGAAGCTACGTCCCTATATTTTTGGCACATAGGGGAGCTGCTATTTTGTGTGCGGCCCTCGAAAACTGACAGGAAGGTGTCAAGTGGCCCCTCAGCTGAAATAATTGCCCACCCCTGGTCTAGCTGTATGTATATGAATGCATTGTGAAGTCACAGAGGTACCGTCTTGCTGCCTGCAGCTGAATGCATTGTAATGTCACAGTGCTACTGTCTAGCTGTCTGTATGTGAAGGCATTGTGATGTCACAGATGTACTCTCTAGCTGCCTGCAGCTGAATGCATTGTGATGTCACAGAGGTACTCTGTCTAGCTGCCTCCAGCTGAATTTATTGTGATGTCACTGTGGTACTGTCTAGCTACCTGCAGCTGAATATACTCTGATGTCACAAATGTACTGTCTAGCTGTCTGTATATGAAGGCATTGAGATGTCACAGATGTACGCTCCAGCTGAAGAAAAAAAAAAAGTGGGATACTATTGGACAATATTCCCCTATGTGCCTCAAATGCCCTATGCGTCACATGCCCCACTACATGCTCCCCTGTGTGTCCCCATACATTACACTATATCACTGCACTATATCATAACACTTCATCACTGCTCTACAGTCCCCTATCCACTGCACTATATGGATATACTATATCCCCTTCACCAGGGGTGGGGAACCTCCGGCCCGCGGACCGTATACGGCCCGCAAAGCCGTTTGGTCCGGCCCACCAGCTTGTGTCAGTGAGACACGCTGCCGCTCAGTCCGGCGGCAGCGTGTCTCAGCTGTCAGAACAGGGAGACAGGGAGGAGAGCGCGGCTGTCGAGTGGGAGCGGAGGCGTGTAGTACTGCAAACCAGTCGCCGGTCCGTGAGCCAATCAGAGCTCGCGGACCGGCAGCCAATCAGGAGCCGCGGCTGCCGGTCCGCGAGCTCTGATTGGCTCTCGAACCGGCGGCTGGTTTGAAGTACTACACGCCGCCGCTCCCACCCGACAGCCGCGCTCTCCTCCGTGTCCCACGGTAAGCAGCACGGAGGGGAGGGGGGAGGGCATCTGTATACCTGGCACTGTGGGGACATCTGTATACCTGGCACTGTGGGGGCATCTGTATACCTGGCACTGTGGGGGGCATTTGTATACCTGGCACTGTGGGGGGCATTTGTATACCTGGCACTGTGGGGGCATCTGTATACCTGGCACTGTGGGGACATCTGTATACCTGGCACTGTGAGGGGCATTTGTATACCTGGCACTGTGAGGGGCATTTGTATACCTGGCACTGTGGGGGGCATTTGTATACCTGGCACTGTGGGGGCATCTGTATAACTGGCACTGTGAGGGGCATTTGTATACCTGGCACTGTGGGGGCATCTGTATACCTGGCACTGTGGGGACATCTGTATACCTGGCACTGTGGGGGCATCTGTATACCTGGCACTGTGGGGACATCTGTATACCTGGCACTGTGAGGGGCATTTGTATACCTGGCACTGTGGGGGCATCTGTATACCTGGCACTGTGGGGACATCTGTATACCTGGCACTGTGAGGGGCATTTGTATACCTGGCACTGTGAGGGGCATTTGTATACCTGAACTGTGAGGGGCATTTGTATACATGGCACTGTGGGGGCATTTGTATACCTGGCACTGTGGGGGCAATTGTGGATCTGGCACCGCACTATTGGGGGCATATGTGTATCACGTCCCATTGTAACTGGCCACACCCACAGTACCTCTAAGGGGCAGAACTACTGGGGGGCAAGGTAATTTTTTAAGTTGAGAATTTATGTACGGCCCCCGAAGGATTTTATAAATATCCAAATGGCCCTCGGTAGAAAAAAGGTTCCCCACCCCTGCCCTACACGCTGAACTACATCACTACACTACATGCCCCTATACACTACACTACATACCCTATATACTACACCAAATCCCCCCATCTGGGAGGCAAAGCGGAGGTTGATACTGCTACCTGGGAGCACAGTGCCGATAATAAAGTCTGTCTTTAAACTCACCACAAAGCTGCTGTAGTGATACTCGGTGAGAGTTGGAGGTTGTCCAGGCTCTAAGTTTCCACTGTTAAGTGGACAGCTAGCAAAGTGAACCTTTCTGTAACATCGGTGATTGCACCTGTTAGCAAGCATAAGCCTGGGGCAGTGTGGTGTAGCCTGCAGCTTGTTATCGGTTGGTGCTGGGCAGGCAGCCGGGATCATAGCCTGCTGAAAAACACAGCACCAACAGCTCGCTCCTATAGCTTGTACAGTGCACCGCCCACTAGTCGCAGCACTGCATGGCAAAGACGAGAGTTTAAGACAGTAGCCGACATAGGAGAGATCCCAGGTACTGAAGCTCACCTGCACAGCATCGGAGGCAGCTGCAGGCAGACAGGTGGGTCAGAGATTTTGCCCCGGGAGCCGTCTGCTGTCTCACTGGAGCAGCACAACACTGCCGGTTTAGAAAAACAGCAACCCTGATCCTCTGTAACTCCTCAGTGCCCCCTCAAATCCTGCCCATGCGGGGCATGCCCCCTTAGCCCCCCCCCCCCCCCCCCAGTTACGGCCCTGCATTGTGATATCACATAGGTACTGTCTAGGTGCCAGCAACTGAATGAATTGTGATATCACAGAGGTACTGTCTAGCTTACTGTATCTTAATGCATTGTGATGTCACAGAAGTACTATGTACCTGTCTGTATCTTAATGCATTGTGATGTTATAGAGCTACTGTCTAGTTGTCTGCAGCTGAATGTATTGTGATGTCTCAAAGGTACTGTCTAGCTGTCTGTATAAGAATGCATTGTGTTCTCACAGGTGTACTGTGTAACTGTCTGTATATGAATGAATTGTGATGTCACAGAGGTACTGATTTGCTGCCTGCAGCTTAATGTATTGTGATGTCACAAAGGTACTATCTAGTTGCCAGCAGTTGAATGCATTGTGATGTCACAATGGTACTATCTAGCCTGCAGCTGAATGTATTGTGATATCACAAAGGTACTGTTTAGCTCTCTTACATGAATGCATTGTGTTGTCACAGATGTACTGTGTAGCATACTTGCCTACCCTCCCGGAATGGCCGGGAGGCTCCCGAAAATCGGGTGACCCTCCCGGCCCCCCGGAAAGGTGGGCAAGCCTCCCGCTTTCCCCCTCGGCCGCCCGCAGCAGAGAACAAGCGGGCGGCCCGAGGGGGTCCGATGACGCGATTCGAGCTGAATCGCGTCATCGTAGCTCCGCCCCCCGCTATGCAGCGGCTTGTTTCTCAGCACAGCACATCGGGGGGCGGAGTCACGATGACGCGACCCTGATGTTACGCCCCCGGACCGCCCATCCTGCTGCAGGCCATGCCCCCGGACCGCCTATCCTGTGCCGGCCACGCCCCCCATACACCTACAACGCTGCCTCCTCCCGGAGGAGGAGGCAGCAAAGTAGGTAACTATGCTGTGTAGTTGTCTGTATATGAATGCATTGTGATGTCACAGAGGTGCTGTCTAGCTGCCAGCAGCTGAATGCATGGTGATGTCACAAAGGTACTGTCTAGGTGCCTGCAGCTGAATGCTTTTTGATGTCACAGTGCTACTGTCTACTTGTCTCTATATGAATGCATTGTGATGTCACAGATGTACTGCCTAGCTGCCTGAAGCTGAATGCATTGTGAGGTCATAGAGGTACTGTCTTGCTGCCTGCAGCTGAATGATTTGTGATGTCACGGAGGTACTGTCTAGCTGACTGTGGCAGTCATTCTGACCCATTCGCTCGCTGCTGTTTATCGCAGCCAAGCGAACTGGTCTCTACTGCGTATGCGCTGGCACCGTAGTGCGCCGGCGCATGCCAGACGGCCGAAGGCCGTGGCAGGGCTGCGATCGCCTCTGCCTGATTGACAGGCAGAGGTGGTCGCTGGGCTGGAGGGGGTGAAACGGCAGCGTTTGGCCGCCCTTTTTGTAGGCGCAGTCTGGCCAACACAGGCGTGGCCGGACCGAACGGGGGGCAGGCCGCAGCGGCTGCGTGACGTCACATGCAGCCGCTGCGGCCAGCGGCAGCGGCAAACAACTCCAGGAGCTGCGCTGGCAGGGAGTTACTCCTGAAATACAAAAGCATTGCCGCTGTGCGATGCTTTTGTATTTGTGCGGGGGGAAGGGGCGGCACTGACATGCGGGGCGGACTAGCCCTGTGCTGGGCGTCCCCCCGCATGTCAGGGAAGATGATCGTAGCTGTGCTAAATTTAGCACAGCTACGATCAACTCGGAATGACCTCCTGTATCTTAAAGCATTGCAATGTCACAAAAGTACTATATACCTGTCTGTATCTTAATGCATTGTGATTTCACAGATGTACTTTCTAGCTGTCTGCAGCTGAATCTATTGTGATGTCACAGAGGTACTGTCTCGCTGCCTGCAGCTGAATGCATTGTGAGGTCACATATGATGCTTAGATGCCTGCAGCTGACTGCTTTGTGAGGTCACAGAGGTACTGTATAGCTGGCTGTATTTTAATGCATTGTGATGTCACAAGGGTACTGTCTAGCGGCCTGCAGCTGATTGCATTGTGATGTCACAGATGCACTATGGGGGTCATTCCGAGTTGATCGCTAGCTGCCATTGTTCGCAGCGCAGCGATCAGGCTAAAAATCAGCAATTCTGCGCATGCATATGCGGCGCAGTGCGCACGCGCGACGTACTTTCACAAAAGCCAGTGCAGTTTCACACAAGGTCTATCGACGCTTTTCAGTCGCAGTGCTGTTCGCTGAGTGATTGACAGGAATGGGGCGTTTCTGGGAGGTAACTGACCATTTTCAGGGAGTGTGCTGAAAAACGCAGGCGTGTCAGATACAAACGCAGGCGTGCCTGGGGAAACGCGGGCATGGCTGGCGGAACGCAGGGTGTGTTTGTGACGTCAAAACAGGAACTAAATAGTCTGAAGTGATCGCAAGCTAGGAGTAGGTCTGGAGCTACTCAGAACCTGCTCGAAATTTTTTTTGTAGCCATGCTGCGATCCTTTCGTTCGCACTTCTGCTAAGATACACTCGCAGAGGGCGGCGGCTTAGCGTTTGCACGGCTTCTAAAAGCAGCTAGCGAGCAAACAACTTGGAATGAGGGCCTATCTAACTGTCGGCAGATGAAAGCATTGTGATGTCACAGGGGTACTGACTAGCTGTCTGTATAAGAACACATTGTGATGTCACAGATATGCTAGCTGTCTGCAGATGAAAGCATTGTTATGCCACAGAGGTACTGTCTAGCTGTCTGTATATGAATGCATTGTGATGTCACAGAGGTACTGACTAGCTGTCTTTATATGAATGCAGTGTGATGTCACAGAGGTACTGTTTAGCTGCCTGCAGCTGAATGCATTGTGATGTCACAAAGGTACTGTCTAGCTGTCTGTATATGAATGATTTGTGATGTCTTAGAAGGGGTTCACTACGATCTGCCGGCAGCCGGCCTCCCGGCGACCAGCATACCGGTGCCGGGAGGCCGGCCGCCGGCTTACCGACAGTGTGGCGAGCGCAAATGAGCCCCTTGCGGGCTCGCCACGCTACGCGACCCACACTATTTTATTCTCCCTCCAGGGGGGGGGCGTGGACCCCCACGAGGGAGAATAAGTGTCGGTATGCCGGCTGTCGGGCTCCCGGTGCCGGTATGCTGGTCGCCGGGAGCCCGACCGCCGGCATACTGAAGACCACCCCTTAGAAGTACTGTCTTGCTGTCTACAGCTGAATGCATTGTGATATCACCAAGTTACTATCTAGCTGCCTGCAGCTGAATCCATTGTGATGTCACAAAGGTACTATCTAGCTTTATATGAATTAGAGCGGCCCTAATCTTGGGTTTTGGTTTTGGATCTGTATCTCCTTTGCGTTTTGGTTTTCTATTGGTTTTGCCAAAACCGCCCTTGCGGGTTTTGGTTTTGGATCTATATTGTATTTTTAGAAAAAAACATAAAAACAGCTAAAATCACAGAATTTGGGCCTATTTTTGTTCCTACAGTATTATTAACATCAATAACATTAATTTCCACTCATTTCCAGTCAATTTTGACCACTTCACATTATTGCTTTTATCCAGCGTCGGAACTTACACATTTTGGATTCCATATAAGGGAGCCGTATCTGTGACCCGGCGCAATTGCACAAGTTCTCGTTCATATTGTGCAGTATTATCTGCCAGTGTGTAGGGCCCTTGAGTCAAAGATAATCTAACGCTATGGTTTATTTTCTCCTGCAGTGTCACACAATTCATGTATGAGTCAGAAATAGTAATTGAACACTGCGGTTTAATTTAATCAACAGTGTCGCACAATACGTGTATGAGTATGATAAAGTGGTCAAACACTGCGGTTTAATTTCACCAACAGTGTCGCACAATACGTGTATGAGTATGATATAGTGGTCAAACACTGCGGTTTAATTTCACCAACAGTGTTGCACAATTTGTGTATGAGTTCATACAAAATAATAATATACTGCAGTATGACCGGCAGTGTCACAGTACTTATGAAAATAAAATAAAAATTGTATAGTACACTGGGGTACAGAAAAAAATAAAAAATAAAAAAATATGTATATTTATTTATTTATTTTGAATTATTTTTTGGGCTCTTTAGCCTTTATTATTTTCATTTTATACTGGGCGGAGCCCCCAGATGGACGAACAGATCACCCCTAGGTGGATAGAGCACACTTGGTCAGATACACCAGACTACAAACAGAGCACCCCTGGACTTATACTGATAGGAGTTGGGCACACCAGCCCCTGGATGTACACACACAGTATACTGGGGATGGGGGGGGGGGGGGTTTAACACTGGGGCAGACGTCATGGGCTGGAATCCCTGTGTGCGGAATCCCAGGACGGCCTGATAATGGGGTAAAACTCCCCGAAACGTTGATGCACTACAACTATACAATATTCAGTATGTTCATATCTCAAATCACCTAACTTATCAGAAGTTAGTCACCATCATGTACATAACAATAATTTTTAGTCATAAAATAAACAATGGATAAATATTGCTTAATATTGTCTATGACGAAGTTACATAAAAATATTCTCCATTCATAAAACAATTTATATTGATATCATTCAATTGAGATGATTACAATTTCTGGCAAAAATTATTCTCTAAAGTTTATCGATATCGTTGATTATACCCAATGCGTTTCGTCCTCAGGACTTCATCGGGGGTTTACAATCTAGGTGGTGCAGAGAGAAATCAAGACATTTAAATCTAATATATTGATGGTACCAGTACATCATCTTACCGAGATATACATACCAATGAGAAGTTCGATAGACTTCTTGGAAAGCAGCCACTAACCCCTATTGCACACTGTAACTGAAGCCGCTGCGGCCGCTGTAATAAATCCTTTACCTTCGTACTCTATCCCCAGTTAGCGTACACAGTCCCGTACTGTGCACGCACTTTGCATGCACACGCCGGAATAGCTGTGCAGCTTACACTCAGTTCATACACACAGACCGACACGCTGAGAGCACGAGGCAGCTCTAGGTGTGGCAATTACACTATACAAACGCTCAACAGAAACTGAATGCGACACCAGTATTTGTATGTTGTGGTCCAAAGCAGCAACAAGTAATAATATATTTGTAAAAGGGGATTACAATAAGTTAAAATATAAATGGTACAACACAATACAATTCAAACACAGAGAGAGAGTCACACCCAATGATACATACGTTTGTTCGCCTGCGCAACCCGGATCCGGTCCTCTAGTCGATCTGGCAAGATGACCTTAGAGCAAGAGAGAGAGAGTGACCGGCCCAGGTGCAAGGTTTATATACCCTTGCCCAAAATACAATACAATGGGGTTGTATGCTCTCCACCAATTGGTTGGAGGGATGGTCGTTTACAGTACAGGAGAGGTCATTGGTCAGTTTGAAGAGATGGGCGATGCCTTGATCCAGGGGTGTGTACAGCTGGTCAGCTCTGGATTCCCACCGCATACCAAGTACATAATAAACACAAATATACCTTTAATCTGTCTTTGCGAATAACTATTCGCAACGACATGCGATCTTCTCCAAACCAATGCCGGATTATTACTCATAATTATCCGAACACGTAGATACCATGCATGATGCTCTGATCAGTTACTGTTCCCTCGCATACTGTAAAGGTGTATAATTCCCTTGTTGTGCCTTGTAAAGAAGTAAAAGTTGCATGAGGGGAAAGGGGAGATTATGTGTAATGTGTGTACTAAGTTTGGGAAATATGTAATGTGTGACAGATATTTCCATGTTCATTAGGTTACTTTGTCATGTTATCTCCAGGCAACATGATCCTACACATGAAATGACCAACCATTCTCAAGATGCACACAAATAAATATATATATATATATATATATATATATATAATTCCAAGAGTTTTGACTATAAATGTTATACCTCTGATCTATAAATGTAAGTTGTCAGCTGTTAGTGATTTGTATCAGCAAGGCTTGTGTTCTTTGTATAGTATATTTGTCTCCTATTGTCCTGGTTTCTATTAAACAATGACAGTCTGGTTTTGGTTGTCTTCAGTATACACTCTGAAACAATAAGGATAACTAGAGATATTTACTTTCCTCACAGATCAGGGTGCCTGTTTCATGATCACAAACCTTTGCGTAAACAAGACATGTCTTGATATATTCAAGACATTGTTTTAGAAGAATGTGTATGTGTGGTTTGATTAGCTTGTGTGTGAACAGTAACTTGCCTTTGAAGATTACACAGTCTGTACAAATTCTGTACTATAAGGATAGAATATGGAACATGGCTTTGGAGGTCTTTCTATGCGATTGCATATGTCACTGTATTTACCCATACCCCACGCTAATCTGCAGGGCTTCACGAGCCAATGTATGCAGCGTCCGAGTTTGCGCACGCACGGCTAATACGCAACCGCACAGAAGCCACTCTAAATGGTGTCTGTATGTGTAGTGCGGGTTTGTAATATTTTCCGACTTCGACACCAAAATCCTGCATAGAGGGTGTTCATCATTGATACTCCTCAATACAGCAGATTGAACATTGTGAAGATGTTAAATAACTGTTCACCAAATGGAATATCTGGAAAACCATCATCACATATATCATGTGTGTGTATATATATATATATATATCTCCATAGCACATAATTTAAAGGAGGAAGAGGAGGAATATCAGAAGTGGTCAAACTGACCTGTTATCAGTCATACAAATAATAATTTATAAATAATGATATGGAATAGACCGTAATACAAGGAGATTTAAAATCTATGATAGTATAAAGCGAATACTTATATGCCTAGTGGTATAAAATACATAATGGTATATAATAGTAGAGCCAGCGGGAGAGGCTCTTTTGGTGGCTCGTGGTGCTCCCCCTCCTCCCCATCATTACTTCTCCGCTCAGGGGGCAGAGTTTCACGTAATGACACGTTCGCATCATGATGTCACGATGCAAACGCGTCGTTACTCGAAACTCCACCCACGAGAGGAGTACTAATGACGGGGTGGAGGGGGAGCCAAGACACAGCAACGTGCGGGCAGGCTGGCTGACAAACGGGCGGGAGGAGGAGGGAGATGCTGGCGGGCAGTCGGACGGGCGCTGTAAACACCCCAAAGAGCACTACACAGCCCTGGCAACTGGCATTACACAGCCCTGGCAACGATCATGACAACCGTCCCAGAGCATGATACCCCTGGCAACCAGCATAGATCCCAGAGCATGAAACCCTGGAAACCAGCATGGATCCCAGAGCATGAAACCCCTGGCAACCAGCATGACACCCAGCACCTGAAACCCTTAGCAACGCGCAGGTATTTTAAAAGTAATTTGAAGCTTTACTGTAGGGCATAATATCTCAAGGGCATTGCGGTGTGAGGAATAATATGGTGCAGGGGCATTACTGTGTGGGGCTTAATATGGGGGAATTGTTTTTTTCCCCTATGGTGGCCGTGATCTGTTGTAGCAGGGTCAAAAACTGGGGTGTAAGGTAGTCTTTTCAGGCGAGACTACACCCATTTTTAGTGAGACCGTGCCCATTTTAGTGAGGCCACGCCACTTGCCGGGAGCGCACACGCAAATTTGTATTTTTTTTATGTCAAAGAAGGGGGGGGGGGCCAAATTTTAAACACCGCACTGGGAGCCAAATTGGCTAGAAACAGCCCTTTATAATAGTATCCATTAATGCAATTTACATATCAGCACATGATCGTATTTTTACAAGCATATATTACATTTCATAGATTGTACTTACCAGTATAAGTTCATCAGCAAGTACCATAAAATTAAAACAATGCAGATTGCTGTGACAACGTCTATAATAGGAGGGATTTGATAGCACCGTCATAATGTGGAGATTCACCCCAAAAGAATCAAGTATGCAGTCAGTTTGTATAATGCACCATTTATCATCTCAACTCTATAACATCATGAATAAAGATAACAGTGTATCAGTTATTACAAGGGGCCATGATGATAATGTACTTACCTCTCTGCAAGCCAGGTACTCCTTTGATAAGTTATGTGATTTGAGATATGAACATACTGAATATTGTATAGCTCCCTTGGGATTGTTCTTCTAGAGGTAAAGTCTAGATCCGCCACTGGCTTCTAGTCTGCTGTCCCTCCCCTTTCCAGTTCCAGCTCCCCTGTTCTCAGTATTCTGTTCTTTTTCCTCCCAGTTCCAGCACCTCTGCTCTGAGTCCCAGCACATATACTTCCAGTCTGTTGGCCCTTCCCCTACCAGTCCCTGCAGCCCTGTTCTTAGTCTGCTGTCCCTCCCCTTTCCAGTTCCAGCACCTCTGCTCCGAGTCCCAGCACATATACTTCCAGTCTATTGGCCCTTTCCCTACTAGTCCCTGTAGCCCTGCTCCTAATCTGCTATATCTCCCCTTTCCAGTTCCAGCACCCTTGTTCTCAGAATTCTGATCTTTTCCATCCCAGTTCCAGCACCTCTGCTCCGAGTCCCAGCACATACTTCCAGTCTGTTGGCCCTTCCACTACCAGTCCCTGCAGCCCTGCTTCTAGTCTGCTATCCCTCCCCTTTCCAGTTCCAGCACCCTTGTTCTCAGAATTCTGATCTTTTCCCTCCCAGTTCCAGCACCTCTGCTCCGAGTCCCAGCACATATACTTCCTGTCTGTTTCCAATTTCGAGATCCCGGTGTCAGTATTATGACCTCCGGGATCTCGAGCGCCGGCATGGCATACTGGACCCGTCCCATGCCCCTGCTCCCAATCCCGGGCACCCTTTCTCCAAACCCCAGCACTCATTCTTCCAGTCTGTTGTCCTTTCCCTTCCCAGTCCCAGCACCCCACCTCCCAGTCTGCTGTTCTTTACTTCCATAGTCCCAGCATTCCCGCTTCTAGTCCCAGCACACATTCACCAAGTCTGTTGTTTCTCCCCTATTCAGTCCCAATCTGATTTACTTCCCAAGCTCTCTTCTCTATTTTCTCTGCTGCCTACAAGTCAGGTAAGTCTTTTGTGGGGGAGCTGAAGCAATAATTAATGTGTTTGCTTGTTTTTCTGTGTGTGTGTGTGTGTGTGTGTGTGTGTGGGGGGGGGGGGGGGGGGCATTGTGTTTTATTTATTTCCTGTGGGGGCCAATGGTTTTTTTTTCCCTGTGGGGGCCATTGTCTTTGGGGGTTTTCTGTGGGCGCCAATGTATGTTATTTTTTCCTGACATCTCTTTGAGAATAACACAGAGGGTCTGATTCGCCGGTGGATGCAGAAGTGCACGCCGCAGCAAATTCCGCTACATATTCTGCAACTTTATGCAAATGCTACCACATACACTTTCCCTGCTGTACATCAGTGCAGACAGATGTGCAACAGCTTTCTGTATCTGTGCACATAGTAATACTTATTAGTACGTCTTGAAATGCCACCAGTGGCAGTTCCAGAGGTAGGGCTGCAGTGCAGTCCAAAATTGAAATATGAGAGCCACACCAAAAAAAAAAATGAGAGCTGAAAATAAGAATTTACTTACCGATAATTCTATTTCTCGTAGTCCGTAGTGGATGCTGGGGACTCCGTCAGGACCATGGGGATTAGCGGGCTCCGCAGGAGACAGGGCACATCTAAAAAGCTTTTTAGGTCACATGGTGTGTACTGGCTCCTCCCCCTATGACCCTCCTCCAAGCCTCAGTTAGGTACTGTGCCCGGACGAGCGTACACAATAAGGAAGGATCTTGAATCCCGGGTAAGACTCATACCAGCCACACCAATCACACCGTACAACTTGTGATCTGAACCCAGTTAACAGTATGATAACAAAACGAAGTAGCCTCTGAAAAGATGGCTCACAACAATAGTAATAACCCGATTTTTGTAACAATAACTATGTACAAGCATTGCAGACAATCCGCACTTGGGATGGGCGCCCAGCATCCACTACGGACTACGAGAAATAGAATTATCGGTAAGTAAATTCTTATTTTCTCTAACGTCCTAGTGGATGCTGGGGACTCCGTCAGGACCATGGGGATTATACCAAAGCTCCCAAACGGGCGGGAGAGTGCGGATGACTCTGCAGCACCGAATGAGAGAACTCCAGGTCCTCTTTAGCCAGAGTATCAAATTTGTAAAATTTTACAAACGTGTTCTCCCCTGACCACGTAGCTGCTCGGCAAAGTTATAATGCCGAGACTCCTCGGGCAGCCGCCCAGGATGAGGCCACCTTCCTTGTGGAATGGGCATCTACATATTTCGGCTGAGGCAGGCCTGCCACAGAATGTGCAAGCTGAATTGTACTACAAATCTAGCGTGCAATAGACTGCTTAGAAGCAGGAGCACCCAGCTTGTTGGGTGCATACAATATAAACAGCAAGTCAGACTTTCTGACTCCAGCCGTCCTAACTATATATATATATATATATATATTTTTAGGGCCCTGACAACGTCTAGTAACTTGGAGTCCTCCAAGTCCCCAGTAGCCGCAGGCACCACAATAGGTTGTTTCAGGTGACAACGCTGACACCCCTTTAGGAAGAAACTGGAGACGAGTCCCAGTTCTGCCCTGTTCAAATGGAAAATTTTAATATGGGCTTTTGTAAAACAAAGCCGCCCATTCTTTTTGACAATCGCCTGGCCGAGGCCAGGACTAACAACATGGTCACTTTCCATGTGAGATATTGGTCAACAGCATGGTCACTTTCCATGTGAGATATTTCAAATCCACAGATTTGAGCGGTTCAAACCAATATGATTTTAAGGAATCCCAACACTATGTTGAGATCTCACGGTGCCCCTAGAGGCACAAAAGAACTGTATATGGAATACACCCTTTACAATCTGGACTTCAGGAACTGAAGTCAATTTTTTCTGGAAGAAAATCTACAGGGCCGAAATTTAAATCTTAATGAACCCCAATTTGAGGCTCAAAACACTCCTGTTTTCAGGAAGTGCAGAATCGACCTAGTTGAATTTCCTTCGTGGAGCCTTCCTGGCCTTACCCACGCAACATATTTTCACCACATGTGGTGATGACGTTGTGCGGTCACCTCCTTCCTGGCTTTGACCAAGGTAGGTATGACCTCTTATGGAATGCCTTTTTTCCCTTCAGAATCCGGTATTCAACCGCCATGCCGTCAAACGCAGCCGCGGTAATTCTTGGAAAAGACATGGTACTTGCTGAAGCAAGTCCCTTCTTAGCTCCCCAGGCCCTTAGTCCTCTGTGAGCATCTCTTGAAGCTCCGGGTACCAAGTCCCTCTTGGCCCATCCGGAGCCACTAGTATAGTTCATACTCCTCTATGTCTTATAATTCTCAATACCTTGGTTATGAGAAACAGAGGAGGGAACCCATACACTGACTGGTACACCCCCGGTGTTACCAGAACATCCACAGCTATCGCCTGAAGGTCTCATGACCTGGCGGAATACCTGTCCCGTTTTTCGGGCGGGACGCTATCATGTCCACCTTTGGTCTTTGCCAACGGTCCACAATCATGCTGAAAAACTTCCCTATGAAGTTTCCACTCTCCCGGGTGGAGGTCATGCCTGCTGAGGAAGTCTGCTTCCCAGTCGTCCACTCCCGGAAAGAACACTGCTGACAGTGCTATCACATGATTTTCCGCCTAGCGAAAAATCCTTGCAGTTTTGTCACTGCCCTCCTGCTTCTTGTGCCGCCCTTTCTGTTTACGTGGGCGACTGCCGTGATGTTATCCCACTGGATCAATACCGGCTGACCGTGAAGCAGAGGTCTTGCTAAGTTTAGAGCCTTATAAATTTGCTCTAAGCTTATTTATGCAGAGAGAATTCTCCAGACTTAATCACACTTCCCTGGAAATTTTTTCCCTGTGTGACTGTTCTCCAGCCTCTCAGGCTGGCCTCCGTGGTCACCGGCATCCAATCCTGAATGCCAAATCTGCGGCCCTCTAGAAGATGAGCACTCTGTAATCACCACAGGAGAGACACCCTTGTCCTTGGATATAGGGTTATCCGCTGATGCATCTGAGGATGCGATCCGGACCATTTGTCCAGCAGATCCCACCGAAGAGTTCTTGCGGGAAATCTGCCGAATGGAATTGCTTCGTAATAAGCCACCATTTTTACCAGGACTCTTGTGCAATGATGCACTGACACTTTTCCTGGTTTTAGGAGGATCCCGATTAGCTCGGATAACTCCCTGGCTTTCTCCACTGGGAGAAACACGTTTTTCTGGACTGTGTCCAGAATCATCCCTATGAACAGTAGACGTGTCATCGGAAAAAGCTGCGATTTTGGAATATTTAGAATCCACTCGTGCTGTCGTAGAACTACTTAAGATAGTGCTACTCCGACCTCCAACTGTTCTCTGGACCTTGCCCTTATCAGGAAAGCATCCATGTTTCCTTTTAAGAAAAATCATCATTCCGGCCATTACCTTGGTAAAGACCCGGGGCGCCGTGGACAACCCAAACGGCAGCGTCTGAACTGATAGTGACAGTTCTGTACCAGGAACCTGAAGTACCCTTGGTGAGAAGGGCAAATTTGGACCTGTAGGTAAGCGTCCCTGATATCCAGTGACACCATATCGTCCCCTTCTTCCTGGTTCGCTATCACTGCTCTGAGTGACTCCATCTTGATTTGAACGCTTGTATGTAAGTGTTCAAATATTTCAGATCTCACCGAGCCGGTTGGCTTCAGTACCACAATATAGTGTGGAATACTACCCCCTTCCATGTTGTAAGAGGGGTACTTTGATTATCACCTGCTGGGAATACAGCCTGTGAATTGTGTGAGGGGGAGATGTCTCGAATTTCCAATGTACACCTGGGATACTACATGTAGGATCCCGGAGTTCCCTTGCGAGTGAGCCCCCTGCGTACTGAAACTCTTGAGATGACCCCCTACCGCACCTGAGTCCGCTTGTACGGCCCCAGCGTTATGCTGCGGACTTGGCAGAAGCTGTGAGGGGCTTCTGTTCCTGGGAATGGGCTGCTTGCTGCAGTCTTCTTCCCTTTCCTCTACCCCTGGGCAGATATGACTGGCCTTTGCCCGCCTGCCCGTATGGGGACGAAAGGACTGAGACTGAAAAGACTGTGTCCTTTTTTGCCGATATGTGATTCGGGGTAACAAAAGGTGGATTTTTCAGCTGTTGCCATGGCCACCAGGTCCGATGGACCGCCCCTTTATACGGCAATACTTCCACATACCGTCTGGAATCTGCCTCACCTGACCACTGTCGTGTCTTCGTCTGGCAGATATGTACATCACATTTACTCTTGATGCCAGAATGCAAATATCCCTCTGCGCATCACGCATATATAGAAATGCATCCTTAAAATGCTCTATAGTCAATAAAATCTTGTCCCTGTCAAGGGTATCAACATTTTCAGTCAGGAAATCCGACCAAGCCCCCTCAGCGCTGCACATCCAGGCTGAGGCGATTGCTGGTCGTAGTATAACACCAGTATGTGTGTATATACTGTCATGATATTTTTCAGCTTCCTATCAGCTGGCTTCTTGAGGGCGGCCGTATCTAGAGACGGTAACGCCATGTTTTTATAAGCGTGTGAGCGCCTTATCCACCCTAAGGTGTGTTTCCCAACTCGCCCTTACTTCTGGCGGGAAAGGGTATACCGCCCATAACTTTCTATCGGAGGAACCCCACGTATCATCACACACTTCATTTAATTTATCTGATTCAGGCAAAACTACAAGTAGTTTATTCACACCCTACAAAATACCCTTATTTGTGGTACTTGTAGTATCAGAAATATGTAACAGCTCCTTCATTGCCCTTAACATGTAACTCGTGGCCCTAAAGGAAAATTACGTATGTTTCTTCACCGTCGACACTGGGGTCAGTGTCCATGTCTGTGTCTGTCGACCGACTGAGGTAAATGGGCGTTTTTACAAGCCCCTGACGGTGTCTGAGACGCCTGGACCGGTACTAATTTGTCCGCCGGCCATCTCATGTCGTCAACCGTCTTGCAGCGTGTTGACATTATCACGTAATTCCATAAGTAGACCATCCATTCCGGTGTCGACTCCCTAGAGAGTGACATCAACATTACAGGCAATTTGCTCCGCCTCCTCACCAACATTTTCCTCATACATGTCGACACACACGTACCGACATACAGCACACACACAGGGAATGCTCTGATAGAGGACAGGACCCACTAGCCCTTTGGGGAGACAGAGGGAGAGTTTGCCAGCACACACCAAAAGCGCTATAATGTATATAACAACCCTAGAAGGTGTTGTTTCCATATATGCGCTCTTAATATATCATTATATCGCCAATTTATGCCCCCCTTCTCTTTTAACCCTGTTTCTGTAGTGCAGTGCAGGGGAGAGTGGGAGCCTTCCTCACCAGCGGAGCTGATCAGGAAAATGGCGCCGTGTGCTGAGGAGAATAAGCTCCGCCCCCTTTTCGGCGGGCTTTTCCTCCCGGTTTTTTAATAACTGGCCTGGGTTAAAATACATACATATAGCCTTAATGGCTATATGTGATGTATTTATTTGCCAAATAGGTATTTATATTGCTGCCCAGGGCGCCCCCAGCAGCGCCCTGCACCCTCCGTGACCGTGTCAGTGAGCCGTGTGACAACAATGGCGCACAGCTGCAGTGCTGTGCGCTACCTCTCTGAAGACTGTGAAGTCTTCTGCCGCCTGTTTCCGGACCTCCGTTCCGCCGTCTTTCTTCAGCGTCTGTAAGGGGGATCGGCGGCGCGGCTCCGGGACGAACCCCAGGCTGACCTGTGTTCCGACTCCCTCTGGAGCTCAGTGTCCAGTAGCCTAAGACTTCAATCCTCCTGCACGCAGGTGAGTTGCAAGTCTCTCCCCTAGGTCCCTCGTTGCAGTGATCCTGTCGCCAGCAGGAATCACTGATTAGAAACCTAAAAAAAAACTTTACTAAATAGCTCCTTAAGAGAGCCATCCAGTTTGCACCCTTCTCGGACGGGCACAAAAACCTAACTGAGGCTTGGAGGAGGGTCATAGGGGGAGGAGCCAGTACACACCATGTGACCTAAAAAGCTTTTTAGATGTGCCCTGTCTCCTGCGGAGCCCGCTAATCCCCATGGTCCTGACGGAGTCCCCAGCATCCACTAGGACGTTAGAGAAAGGCTTTAATAAAGAAGTGGGTTTTGAGTGCCATATACTATGCTCTTGCTTTGAACCTCCTCCACCCAGTTTCAGGTCCTCGTGGCCATCCCTCTTTTTTCTCCTCCAGTCACAGATATAGAGCTAAGGTCTTTTGTGTGCCATTTCTCTAACCCTAAGGAGGGAATTCAATTCTCAGTGATGTTCAGTTATGGTGAGCAGCTGGGCACATCATCAGTCTTACGGTATGGCAGAGGTTCCCAAATGCGGTCCTCAAGACACCCCAACAGTCCAGGATTTAGGTATATCCATGGCTCAGCACAGATGGTTAAATCAAATTGACTGAGGTGCTAATGAAGTCATTTAAAACCTGCACCGTTAGGGTGCCTTGAGGACCACGTTTGGGAACCTCTGCGATATGGTCTACATCGCAATTTATCCCTGGCATCTCTATGGAGTGCGAGGAACAGGGGCATTTCTACAGAGGAGGGGGCCCGTGTGCACCTCCGGGTGGGCCCCCTCCTCTGAACGGCGCTGTAGACTCCAGCAATGTGCCGGAGTCTACTGCGCATGCGCAGGTCTCCGGAAACATGGCGCTCGCCATGATCCGGAGACCAATTTGGGTACCGCGCATGCGCGGCGGCCATTTTGTTGTCGATTTCCGCCGCGGACGCTGCACCCACCGCTGGACTCCGGTTAGGTATTTAAATGGGTGCAATGTGTGCGGTGTTGGCCCCCCTGGACCCAGGGGCCGGTGTGCACCGCTCACATTGCACCCATTATAGAAATGCCAATGGCGAGGAAACATTGGCAATGTTGGTGCCCGTGAGGTGCCAGGTACCATAGTTTCCACAGAACCTTGACAGCACATTGCAGTCATCAACTGAAATCACCCCTAAGACTCTACGATTTGCTAAGAGTCTAAATCAGCGGAACCCACTGCGGATTGATGGCGACTTCTAATCCCAAAATACAGCATTTACTAAAGGTCCCTTTGATTTTCTAAAAAGAACCCGCTATAGACCCACATTGGTTACTAAACCCCTATCCCACTGCAGTACCGCCAGGATTTCAACCAGCCTTTCAGTAAATTTTCCCCTAAGCCCCTTTGTCCCTTCCCTCCCGTCCTGGTTCTAGAGCTGAGATTCCCTGTCCTCCCTCTCCCTGATGAAGATGTGGTTCTTTTCTCTGTACTTACTGAGTCTCATTAATCAGACTATGTTCCCAGCTGTGCCTTACGCAATTAGCTTTGTGGAAAGTTTAGGCGTCTCTGAGGATCGTGGGCGGCATTTTTATAATGGTATATTTTCAGGAAAGTGGGGGGCTAGCCTCATTAGAGAAGGAACTGTGCGTTCACATTGTTACCGGGCAGCCTGGATTAGATACACAGTGTGACCTCGTTCACCATATTCCTAATTAACTAGCAACAAGCTGTAGAGTTTGTATCTATCAATCTTTCTTTCTACAATCTATCCATTTATAGAACTATCTGTCTGGCCGTACAGTACATATCCAAACTATTTCATATTTAATTTGTGTCATTTTTAAGTTCTACTGGACAACGCTGCAGCTCCTAATTGTCTGATTTAACCAATCGTCACACCATATTTACATGTTCCGCATAAAATACTCATAAAGATCCAGACAAAGCTGATTTGAGCAGAATTGTGATACTAATGGCTGAGATGGCTGTGAGAGCAGAATGCAGGAGAATGTGACAGCTAATGAGTTGTCAGGGATGCTGTCACTCTCTAGATTGGTAAATTGTTATATTAAATTATACTCTTTTGTTATGTTAAATTATATTCTTTACGAGTAATACATTGAGAGTAATAAAAGATGAGTGACAGAGGGTGAAGAGGCACAGTAGATATACTCTATATGGCAGTACAATATGTATATACACTGTAGTCTTTATGGGCCTTTCTATTGAGTGCATTAAACAAGAATACCTATGATCCAATATGAAAGGGGGCGTGGTCACATATTTTGAGGGGCGTGGCCATACCACGCTGTGATTTTTGGTAGAAATGCACGCTTCTGGAGAGGACTTGGCTACACCTGGTTACCAGTGCCGGAACAGGGTAACAGGGTACACCCCTCCCCCCGGTGAGCCCCACAGCCTGAGGGCCCACCTCCTCTAGGGATTAGGTTCCAGACTCTATCCTAGTGCATTTTAATTATACATTATACATATGTTACATTATACTGCACAGGACTATGGTGTATTTTCTACAGTGCATTACTGCTATTAATCTGGTACATTATTATGCATGCACTAGCAGTGTTTACTATATATATATTTATAAAGGGGCCCAGCCCATGCACTCTGTAATGGTTAGCCAAATCTCTGTGGTGGTTGTCCACACCCCCACTGGAGCCTGGCCACACCCTTAAGCAAGGGCCCGTATCACTGCATTTCCCCAGTGGGCCCTTCATGACCAAGTCAGACACTGCTGGTTACTGACATGTCTGCACCCCTTTAGCAGTTCTGTGTAGTAGAGATGGCTTTTAACGGGTTAACCTTCAACAATTAATGGTTTAAACCCATTGTGAGAAACAATTGATAGTTAAACCATGAATGGTTCAGGTCTGCACATGCGCAAAAGATCAGTGACTGCGGCTGTGCATGTGCAGTACTTGCAAGCAATGAGATTTTACCATCAGGACTCCCCCCATCGATGGTAAAATTACCATCAGAAAAATCAAACATTGATGGTTATGACCCACCAATGGTGTATGGCCATTCCTATTTTGTAACCGACCCACCCTGACAATGATCTTCTGTAGGATTGGAGTAAGGGTAGTTAGGACTGGGGTTGGACAGGAAAAAAATAGTAATTTGGAGTGGTCAGCGCGCTCATTACGGAAAATGAAAGAGAAAGAGGTAGAAAAAAAGATGGGATGTTGCGGGATAGGGTGTTGTTATAGATATGTAGATGTATCAGAATTTTTCGTATGAATGTGGGTTTACAGCAATGATCAGTCTAATGGTGGTTTCTAAACATAAATTTATTGTGGTATTGGATATATATAAAGGTCAGCAACCTTCTGAAATGATATATGGTTCCTTATCCCACCGTTCCTTCACCACTGTCAGGTGTGTCCTGCAGACTACCCTTTACAAGGTATACCTCACTAATGGTATACCAAAATGGACCCCAGCTCAGGTAAATGTCAGGTGTACCCTAAGGGTCACCTTTACCATAGGTGTGGTGGGTGCCTATGTATCCTCTGATGCTGTGTCCTAAATTAGTGTTTGGGGGGTTTTGACCAGTGCGGCGTCCCGCCTGTCAGTCCCCTCTCGTGTGCGGCACTGAGTTGTGGGGTCGTGGGCTGTGGGCTGTGTGTCACACACTTACCGCCGGGGGCAGGTCTCTGCCTGCCGCCAGTGACCTCGTCTCTTCCTTCCACGAACTCAGGCCTTGGTCCTCTTTGTCCGTGTCCTCCGTCTTCTTCGGTCCGCGCGCTTCTCCTGCAGCCGCCGGTCTCCTCCGTCCACGGGTCCCGTTCTACCACTTCCTGGTTTGCGCGTCACGTGCGATGTCACGTGAGCGCTCCATCTGTAGTGAAAGCCGCTGTGTTCCCTTCTCCGGCCGGGGAAGGGTGGCTGTGAATAATTGTGGTGTGAACCCTGGACAAAGGCAAAAGGCATCCGTGCTGAAACGCGTTGGAAACTTGCTAATTCACACCACAATTATTCACAGCCACCCTTCCCCGGCCGGAGAAGGGAACACAGCGGCTTTCATTATAGACGGAGCGCTCACGTGACATCGCACGTGACGCGCAAACCAGGAAGTGGTAGAACGGGACCCATGGACGGAGGAGACCGGCGGCTGCAGGAGAAGCGCGCGGACCGAAGAAGACGGAGGACACGGACAAAGAGGACCAAGGCCTGAGTTCGTGGAAGGAAGAGACGAGGTCACCGGCGGCAGGCAGAGACCTGCCCCCGGCGGTAAGTGTGTGACACACGAACCACAGCCCACGACCCCACAACTCAGTGCCGCACACGAGAGGGGACTGACAGGCGGGACGCCGCACTGGTCAAAACCCCCCAAACACTAATTTAGGACACAGCTTCAGAGGATACATAGGCACCCACCACACCTATGGTAAAGGTGACCCTTAGGGTACACCTGACATTTAGCTGAGCTGGGGTCCATTTTGGTATACCATTAGTGAGGTATACCTTGTAAAGGGTAGTCTGCAGGACACACCTGACAGTGGTGAAGGAACGGTGGGATAAGGAACCATATATCATTTCAGAAAGTTGCTGACCTTTATATATATCCAATACCACAATAAAATTATGTTTAGAAACCACCATTAGACTGATCATTGCTGTAAACCCACATTCATACGAAAAATTCTGATACATCTACATATCTATAACAACACCCTATCCCGCAACATCCCCTCTTTTTTTCTACCTCTTTCTCTTTCATTTTCCGTAATGAGCGCGCTGACCACTCCAAATTACAAATTCCAGTACAGGAGGTAGGACGCCTCCAGGTCTAGCAGCACTCGTTAGCATCCCTCCCTTTTGTGAGCGCAGCCTCCACCCAAATCTGTAAAGGAAAAAAATAGGGCATGGAGAATTACTACTTTTGTGTGTGACACCAATGCGAAATGCGTTGTGTAATTTGGGCATGAGTTGGCGCAGTTATGATGGGTTGGGAACCCACTTGACAACACAGTGGTCAACCTTCCCTTAAACAATGTCACTTGGCCTAAATATCACTGGAGGTCAGTAAAATAATCACTGTATATCACTGCTATAAGGAATTGATTTTCAAGGTTATTGATCAATCTGCTTTTGCTGGTGCAGTGGCGGCAGTAAGAGCCTGCCCTAGAGTAATTAGTGGAGTGTATCTTCCCTACTCCATACCTTACTTACATGTAAGAACGTGATTAACCTGTGCTGTTCTTTCATTTGTGCCTTCTTTAACCCTGCCAATAATTCTATAACTATGACCCGATCAGACGTGCTCTGTATCACTTACTACCCATCTTCAATACTGCTAAAATCAATAGACAAGAACAATGGGCTGCATGGATCACTAACATGAGTGTTAGGGGGAACCCCACACATTTTTGTGGAAATATACTTTTGCAGATTCACACATTAAACTAGTGTAGAACTCACTAAGCTCAGGGGTATGTTATCCCGGCTGTCGGGATGCCGGCGTCCACATGACCGAAAGCAGCATCCCGACACTGATGATCCCGATGGGGTAAGTATTCTACCCCTCCCCTGTCCCTTACCCTAACCATCCTGGGGTGGCAGCTATGGCTAACCCTTTGGGGTGGTGGCGGCTAACCCCCCCCCCCTAGTGCCTAACCCTAACCCCCCCACCCTAGGTCGTAACCCGTACCCTGATACTCACCTTTGGGATGCCAGCTGTCAGTGTTCCGGCGCCGATCTCCTGAGTGTTATCGGGATTCAGGTGCCGGCATCCTGACCACCGGAATGCCGAACGCATCCCCTCAGAAGAAACCACTGAGAAGCAGTGCACCCTACATACAAGCTGGGGTGGCCTGGCTTAGGAGTCATCACACTTGTTCAGTGTCGAGCTGGGGCATGAAGGGCCCACCGGGGGAATGCCCATGCTTAAGGGATGTGGCCAGTTTCCATGGGGTGAGACCAGCCCCCTCAGAGGATTGGACAGCCATTAGAGACCAGCTAACTGACCCTGACAAAATAACAGTGTATAAGTTTAGTGCATTCTCCAGAACTTGGCATTAGTAAATGGGGTGGGCACTCAGGCAGTGAGCCCCACTGGGGATTTCTCCTGTAGCCCAGTGGCCAGTCCAACCCATACTTACTTACTTTGCTGCCCCCTCCTCCGGGAGGAGGCAGCGTTGTAGGTGCATGGAGGCGTGGCTGGCAGCAGGATGGGAGTTCCGGGGCGTGGCCAACAGGGTAGTGAACTGTCCGGGGTGTGTGGCATCAGGATCGCGTCATCGTGGCTCCGCCCCCGCTATGCAGTGCCGAGAAAAGAGGCGAATCACGTCATCGGACCCCCTCGGACCGCCCACTTGTTCTCTGCTGCGGGTGGCCGAGGAGGGTCGTGGAGGGGCAGCACGGAAAGCGGGAGGCTTGGCCCCCCGATTTTCGGGAGCCTCACGGCCATTCCGGGAGGGTAGGCAAGTATGGTCCAACCCTGTACATGTATCTCTCACCTCATTCCTAGGCAGCTGTCTTCTGACATCACAGCACCACTGTCTGATAGGCTGACTTTACTGGGCATGCTGGTACCTGTAGTTCCACAGCAGCTAAAAAACCCACAGGCCACCTTAACTGACCACTAAGCATTTGTGTCTTGCCATGTACTGAGCAGAATGTCCAGTCTACAATGGGTTTTCTTTTCTTTCCTTTCTGCTGCAGATATTCCCTCTGTGCTGGGAAGAATTGTTGAGATAACATTACGGGGCTTCACCTTCAGGCTGAACCAGCTAATGACTGCTCTGTGGCTCTTCCCAGTACAATTAATGTCACAGGAGGTGAAGGCAGACGGTGCAATGTAGCACACAGATCATCGCATAATGCTGGAAAACGGGAGCCTGCAATATCCAGGATATATAGATATAACAGCATAATGCTGATATGTATGTATCTGGGTTATCTTCTAATTCTTCTCTGATTCCTCGGAGCACTTACTGCTCCACTATGTGCCTCTTCCAGACTGTAATAATAGATAAAGTGCTTCAATACATTATAGTCACCAATTATGCCACTAGAGTGTAGTGTAAGCTGGTTAGGCAAATGACAGTATTTCCATGCTGTAAGCTTTTTCTGGTGTAGATACTTATATTTCTCCATTAAGTTAAGTACTCCTTCAGGAAGGCATACTGGTGCACTGGGGGTATAGAAGGATTGTATGTCATCTGAGGTAATATCATTGTTTGCACAGGTGTACCCCCCCCCCCCCCATCTGCATTTGATGACATGGGGAATTTCTGCGCTATATCAGCTTTGTTGTCAGGTTTTCTATTTGTACCAGGGGTGCTTCTGACATGAGGCCACTTGAGGCAGCCTCCTCCAGCAGCAGTTTTTGGGGGCAGTGAAAGGCAGACATGAAAGATAATCTCTGCAGACACGCCTGTCCCCACCAGAATCCTCATCAAGCCACTGTCAGCCATTTTGAAATGTACAGGGGGGAAATGCTATTTGCACTTTTCCATTTGCATCCCATTGATGTTAGCACACTGGCGTAGCGCACGTATGCATAGATGGAGACAAAACAAGAAACAGTACAGGGCTCCCAGTGATGGGGTACACAGGTACGCAGCTGCCGAAATAATGGCAATATGCGTATCCTAAAATGCAACTTTTAATCATTAAATTAAAATGCATACACATACAGTACAAAACAAAAACCCATGTCACTCACAAGCATCCGGGATAATACCATTGCTTGCAAAAAGTATATTGGGGTACAATCTTCTATAAATTGTCCGGCATTCCAAGGTGCCAGTAATGAGACGCTAAGAAAAAAGCACATTTCCTCTTACCTGTCACACATGTTTTGCCCCCCAAAACTCAGGACACCTCATCCCGTTTCACTTTATTGTGAGCACATTATTACTGGCACATTGGAACGCCAGACAATTTGTAGAGGGTTGTACCCTGATATATTTTTTGCAGACAAAGGTGTTATCCCGGATGATTGTGATGGGTTGGGTACGATATGCTGGAAGCAGAATCCCGGCAGCAGAATCCCGACGTTCAGTATCCCGGCAGATTTTGGTAAATATTGTATTCCTATCCCACATAAACACGTGTAGAAGAACTATATCATTTTGTGAGGAAATAGAAACACCATTTTAATACTTATGCTTCAGCTGGGCGGCTGCTCATAATTGTGCTGTCAGGATGATGGGCCTATTTGTATGTGGAGGCCAGGGGGCGTCAGAACCTTTTTCAGTTGGGTCAAGATAAAATCTCAGTTTTGCGCCCCTAATTTATGGCCACCTTAGACAGGTCACTTGTACCTGTACAGAACTCTATGAAGCAGCTGGGAATGAGTGACCCCTTATATACATTATGTCTGATAGGGGTGTAGTATGAGTGGCCGGGCTGGCGCCGGTATCCCAACTGCCGGAATGCCAGCAGCGGGGTGAGCGCAAAAGAGCCACTTGTGGGCACGGTGGCATGTATTCTCGCTCCAGGGGTGTCGTGGACACCCCAAGAAAGAGAATAGTTGTCGGTATACTCGCTGTCAGGTATGCTGAGCGCCGGGATCCCGACTGCCTGTATATCGAGTGCCACCTGTCACGGCGCCGCGGTCTTCATAATTACCTCTCCGGGCGCGCTGGGTCTCCGTGCGGCCATCCTCGCTGGCGGGTCCCGGCATCCGGCGCTCCGTCTAGCAGGCCTCCACGTCCGACGTCCTCGGGAGCTGCGGGTGACGTCATCGGCCCGTCCTCCAATCAGGCCCTGGCGGGAAGTTTAAATTCAGACGCCGGGCAGTGCTCCGGCGCCTGAGTATCATCGTTCAACTGTACCTGTGATCTCCAGTGCTCCGTGCCTCCAAGCACCTCCGTGCCTCCAGCACATCCGTGCCTCCAAGCACCTCCGTGCCTCCAGCACCTCCGTGCCTCCAGCACATCCGTGCCTCCAAGCACCTCCGTGCCTCCAGCACATCCGTGCCTCCAAGCACCTCCGTGCCTCCAGCACATCCGTGCCTCCAAGCACCTCCGTGCCTCCAGCACATTCGTGCCTCCAAGCACCTCCGTGCCTCCAAGCACCTCCGTGCCTCCAGCACATCCGTGCCTCCAAGCACCTCCGTGCCTCCAGCACATTCGTGCCTCCAAGCACCTCCGTGCCTCCAAGCACCTCCGTGCCTCCAAGCACCTCCGTGCCTCCAGCACCTCCGTGCCTCCAGCACCTCCGTGCCTCCAGCACATCCGTGTCTCCAAGCACCTCTGTGCCTCCAAGCACCTCCGTGATTTACCAGCACCTGTTAAGTTCTCTCTTTCAGGAGACCTTCAGCGTCCGCACGTGCCTCCTGTCCGCCGATCAGATACTGCATGAGGAAGACTTACATCCGGCCATCTCTGCTGCGGCCCAGGAGTTGTCCGGACGTCTGGATCAGATTCAGGCGTCTCTAGCCTCAGTAATTCCGGCACCAGTTCCGGTAGCTGCACCACTTGCCACCTCCAGCAATGTCCAACCATCGGCCGGTGCCACTCCGCGCCTTCAGCTGCCTACGCCATCCCGTTACAATGGGAATCCTAAGAATTGTCGTGGTTTCTTAAACCAATGCGAGGTACATTTCGAGCTACTAGCTCACAACTTTTCTACAGACCGGTCCAAGGTAGCATATATTATTTCTCTGCTGGAAGGATCTGCCTTGGACTGGGTGTCTCCATTATGGGAACGTTCTGATTCACTGGTTTCCAATTACTCTGAATTCATCACGTCTTTTCAACGAATTTTTGACGAGCCCGGCAGGATGACCTCGGCCTCTTCTGACTTACTCCGCATCCGTCAAGGCTCCCGATCCGTGGGTCAGTATGTGGTTCATTTCCAAACCATTGCCTCTGAACTTCGTTGGAATAATGAGGCTCTGAGAGCTGCTTTCTGGAACGGTCTTTCTGATCGCCTGAAGGACGAGTTGGTCACTCGAGAGCTTCCGGATTCTTTAGAGGAATTGATCTCCCTCTGTGTCAAGGTAGATCTCCGGATGCAGGAACGTGGAGGAGAATGTAGTCGATCGGATCGTTCTAGGTTCCGGCTTCCTCCTGCAAGGCAAGCGATGGGTCCAAATCCAGACGAACCCATGCAGATTAACCGATCCCGATTGTCCCCGGAGGAGCGGCAACGTCGTCATGAGGGTAAGCTCTGCCTGTACTGCGGAGCTGCGGGTCACTTCATCAAGTCCTGCAAATCCCGTCCGGGAAACGAGAAGGCCTAGCTTGTTCCGGAGGAGTCAAGTTGGGGGTTACGACCAAATCTTCTCCCACTTCGGACTGTTTGCTTCCTGTAACGTTAATCACCAAGGCCACTTCCAAGTCTTTTGAAGCCCTGTTGGACTCTGGAGCTGCGGGGAATTTCGTTTCTTCCCTCTGTGTTCAAAGCCTGAATTTGGAAGTACGGTCCATTGAACGGCCTATTTCCTTGACAGCCATCAATGGTACTAGGATATCCAAGGGTATCATAACAGAACGCACGGTTCCAGTTAAACTACAGGTCGGGGCTCTACATCAAGAATACTTGGAGTTCCTGGTGATCCCGGAAATGCATCACGATCTGGTTCTCGGAATACCTTGGCTCAAAAGTCACAATCCCCATATCGATTGGAAGACCGCACAGATTCGGTCTTGGGGTTCTTTTTGTCACGTTAACTGTCTCACCCCTGTTTGTCCGCTTCGTGTTTCTTCTAAGGCGGAGGAGGAACCTATTCCAGAGGCATACCAATAATTTAGAGATGTGTTTTTGGAACAAGCAGCCGACCAGTTACCACCCCATAGAGCTTGGGACTGCCCCATTGACCTTATCCCTGGAAAAATGCCGCCTCGGGGTCGCATTTATCCTCTGTCCCTCCCAGAGACACAGGCTATGTCTGACTATATCAACACCAATCTTCACAAGGGATTCATACGCCCCTCTACTTCCCCGGCTGGAGCGGGCTTTTTCTTCGTGAAAAAAAAGGACGGAGGGTTAAGACCATGTATCGACTACCGCGGCTTAAATGATATTACCATCAAAAATAAATACCCCTTGCCTCTAATCACAGAGTTATTTGATAGAGTTCGTGGTGCCCATGTTTTTTCCAAGCTCGATTTGAGGGGGGCCTATAACCTTATACGCATCAGAGAGGGAGATGAATGGAAGACTGCCTTCAATACCCGGGATGGGCATTATGAGTACCTGGTGATGCCGTTCGGTCTTATCAATGCTCCTGCAGTCTTCCAGGGATTCGTCAACGAAATATTCCGAGACATGTTATATCTAAGTGTCGTGGTGTATTTGGATGACATCCTGATTTTTTCAAAAGACCTTGCTGAACACAGATTACAAGTCAAAGAGGTACTCCGCCGTCTACGTGAGAATCATCTCTATGCCAAGATGTCCAAGTGTACCTTTGAAGTAACATCAATACCGTTCCTCGGTTATATTATCTCGGGGAAGGAGCTTCGCATGGATCCGGAGAAACTCTCTGCCATTCGGGACTGGGCACAGCAACTCTCCTTGAAAGCAATACAAAGGTTCCTGGGTTTTGCGAACTATTATAGAAAGTTCATTAGATGTTTCTCCACCATTGTTGCACCCATTACCGCCCTAACGAGAAAGGGTTCCAACCCGGGGTTGTGGCCTCCCGAAGCCATAGAGGCCTTTTCCCACTTGAAATCAGCTTTTATGTCCGCTCCAGTACTCCAACAACCAAATTTCGAGGAACCTTTCTTCCTAGAAGTCGACGCATCCTCGGTCGGAGTTGGGGCCGTCCTCTCTCAGTATGCCTCAGATAAGAAATTACATCCATGCGGCTTTCACTCTCGTAAATTCTCTCCAGCTGAACGGAATTACACTATTGGAGACCAGGAACTCTTGGCGATTAAATCTGCCTTGGAAGAGTGGAGATATCTCTTAGAGGGGGCCAAACATGTGACTACCATTTACACTGATCACAAAAATTTGTTGTATATCAAAACCGCACAGTGCTTGAATCCTCGCCAAGCTAGATGGGCACTCTTCTTCACTCGATTTTCTTTCATTATCAAATACCGAGCCGGGACTTTCAATACCAAAGCGGATGCACTGTCCCGTTCACAAACTCCCACAGATGATGAGGATTCCTTTGAACGGAGTTTAATTCTAAATCCAATTTCTGTCTCTGCTGCCTCGACTACTCCAGGTCCTCTTCCTGGAAGAATGTCCGTACCGGTCAAATTCCGGTCGAGGATACTTCAGTGGGCCCATATCTCCAAATTCTCCGGTCATCCTGGCGCCCAGAAGATGTACAAGTTTCTGCAAAGATCTTACTGGTAGGACTCCATGAGGAAGGATGTACAGGATTACGTTAATTCCTGTCCCCAGTGTACACAGCATAAATCTCCCCGTTTACCTCCTGCTGGGTTGCTTCGTCCTCTGTCCATTCCTATGAAACCCTGGACTCATATTTCCATGGACTTCATCACTGACTCGCCCCATTCCAAGGGTTGCAACACCGTTTGGGTAATCGTCGACCGTTTTTCGAAGATGGCACACTTCGTTCCTTTGACTGGTCTACCAACAGCCCCGAAACTAGCTCTACTGTTCATCCAAGAACATTTTCGGTTGCATGGGTTGCCACAGGAAATAGTCTCTGATCGTGGGGTACAGTTCACCGCAAGGTTTTGGAAAGCCCTCTGTTCGACTCTACAGATTAAACTTAAGTTTTCCTCCGCTTATCATCCCCAAACGAATGGACAAACAGAACGAGTCAATCAAGATCTAGAGACTTTCCTCCGTCTTTTTCTCTCCCCTTCACAGGACAACTGGGTGGAGTTGTTACCTTGGGCAGAGTTTGCCCATAATCATTCGTTTCATTCTTCCACTGGTGAATCTCCATTTTTCATCAACTATGGGTTCCATCCAAGTGTTCCAGAATTACTAAGCCTTCCGATGGAAGAGGTTCCAGCCGTAACGTCCACTCTACTACACTTCAGACAAATTTGGAGTAAGGTTCATGCTAATCTTAAGAAGGTTTCAGTCCGGTACAAGTTCTTTGCGGATAAGAAACGGCGAGCCGCTCCACAATACAAGGTTGGCGACAGGGTATGGCTGTCCACACGTAATCTCTGGTTGAAGGTGCCCACCATGAAGTTTGCTCCAAGATTCATCGGTCCTTACCCTGTGCTACAAGTCCTGAATCCTGTGGTCTGCAAGCTGGGTTTACCTTCGCACCTACGTATACCGAACGCCTTCCATGTTTCTCTTCTTCGTCCTCTCGTCCTTAATCGTTTCCATTCAAAGACCTCTAGCCCCACCTCAGTGGAGACTGAAACAGGAACAGACTTCGAGATCAAAAATATTCTAGACTCGCGTTACCTTCACAAGAATCTGCAATATCTGGTGGAATGGAAAGGATATGGTCCTGAGGAGAGAAGTTGGATAAAGGCTTCTGAGGTCTCGGCTCCTCGACTAGTCCGGATCTTCCATGCTAGACATCCTACGAAGCCGGGAAAGTGTCCAGGGGCCACTCCTAGAGGAGGGGGTACTGTCACGGCGCCGCAGTCTTCATACTTACCTCTCCGGGCGCGCTGGGTCTCCGTGCGGCCGTCCTCGCTGGCGGGTACCGGCGTCCAGCGCTCCATCTAGCAGGCCTCCACGTCCGACGTCCTCGGGAGCTGCGTGTGACGTCATCGGCCCGTCCTCCAATCTGGCCCTGGCAGGAAGTTTAAATTCAGACGCCGGGCAGTGCTCCGGCGCCTGAGTATCATCGTTCAACTGTACCTGTGATCTCCAGTGCTCCGTGCCTCCAAGTACCTCCGTGCCTCCAAGCACCTCCGTGCCTCCAAGTACCTCCGTGCCTCCAGCACATCCGTGCCTCCAAGCACCTCCGTGCCTCCAAGCACCTCCGTGCCTCCAGCACCTCCGTGCCTCCAGCACATCCGTGCCTCCAAGCACCTCCGTGCCTCCAGCACATCCGTGCCTCCAAGCACCTCCGTGCCTCCAAGCACCTCCGTGCCTCCAGCACATCTGTGCCTCCAAGCACCTCCGTGCCTCCAGCACATCCGTGCCTCCAAGCACCTCCGTGCCTCCAGCACATTCGTGCCTCCAAGCACCTCCGTGCCTCCAAGCACCTCCGTGCCTCCAGCACATCCGTGCCTCCAAGCACCTCCGTGCCTCCAGCACATTCGTGCCTCCAAGCACCTCCGTGCCTCCAAGCACCTCCGTGCCTCCAAGCACCTCCGTGCCTCCAGCACATCCGTGTCTCCAAGCACCTCCGTGCCTCCAAGCACCTCCGTGATTTACCAGCACCTGTTAAGTTCTCTCTTTCAGGAGACCTTTAGCGTCCGCACGTGCCTCCTGTCCGCCGATCAGATCCTGCATGAGGAAGACTTACATCCGGCCATCTCTGCTGCGGCCCAGTTGCGGTTCCACTTCCCGGTCATCGGAAGAAACCCCGAGTCCACAACCTCCTCAAACCAGGTCAGTGATACCACCCGTCTGGTAGAGCCTCTTACCCACATTATGCCTGGTAAAGCCCATTATATACATTGTAGAGCTCCACCTCCGCCTCATTCCTCTCTCCTCTCCTCCTTACTCCTCTCTCCTCTCCTCCTCACTCCTTTCTCCTCTCCTCCTCACTCCTCTCCTCCTCACTCCTTTCTCCTCTCCTCCTCACTCCTTTCTCCTCTCCTCCTCACTCCTCTCCTTCTCACTCCTCTCTCTTTCTCATTCCTTTACTTCACTTCCCTACCCCTTCCCCACGGTCAGCAACTATGCGCCTGAGAAAAAAATTGTATTTTCTCTGGTGCGTAAAATGGGGTCAGCCTTGACAATTAGTACACTTGTGGGGTACTTCCCACACACCAGTTAGCAATAACAAAAATAAATTGTGTATCAATTGTTCCAGGAGCTCCCTTCTAATATACACCCACAATATTGCATCAATAATACAGATCAATTAGGCAAACTTATTCAGGCATAAACAGATATAATGCAGTAATTATATACGTTCCTATATACGTTCCTTTTTCCTTTGCATGTAATTCCAACTTTAGGTGTAGCAGAGCTGTACAAACTGATCTTGTGCAGTCTCTGCGCAGCCCAGGACTTACTCAGCCGCTGCGATCACTTCAGCCTGTCTGGGACCGGAACTGATGTCAGGAACCCTCCCTGCAAACGCATGGACACTCCTGCGTTTTTACCAACCCCTCCCTGAAAACGGTCAGTTGTCACCCATAAACGCTTCTTCCTGTCAATCTCCTTGCAAACGCCCGTGTGAACGGATCCGTCGCACAAACCCATCGCTGAAGGAAGCAACTATGCAGCTGCTTACCTCCATTGTCACCTCACTGGCAGCACGTTGCAGAGCTCAGATACTGGCGCAGACGAGATGGGGGGCAGAGAACACGTGGCAGGCAGCTTCAGCACTGCCCGCGCTGTATAAGCAGCGGTGCGTCCAACACCGCTGCTATTACTTTACACAGCGTGTAGCCAGGGCGGGCCGAGACTATTTTTTAGTAAGCAAATACATTTTTTGGCGCACTTTTATGGGATAAATTTTTTAAAGGGACAGCACGCACGCCACAAAAAGGGTTGTGGCCTCACAAGAAAGAGGCGTGGTCAGTCAATTTTACCCCAGTCGAGTGCCAGATACACATATTTCCCCATAGTTCCAGATACACATATGCCCCCACAGTGCTAGATACACATGTGCCCCCAGTGCCAGATAGGCATATGCATCCACAGTACTAGATACACATATGCCCCCAGTGCCAGATAAGCATATGCCCCCACAGTACTAGATACACATATGCCCCCAGTGCCAGATAGGCATATGCCCCCACAGTGCTAGATACACATATGCCCCCAGTGCCAGATAGGCATATGCCCCCACAGTACTAGATACACATATGCCCCCAGTGCCAGATATGCATATGCTCCCAGTGCCAGATACGCATATACCCCCAGTGCCAGGTACGCATATGACCTCAGTGTTAAATACACATATGCCCCCCAGTGCCAGATACGCATATGCCCCCACAGTGCTAAATACACATATACCCCCAGTGCCAGATATGCATATGCCCCCACAGTGTTAGATACACATATGCCCCCAGTGCCAGATGCGGATATGCCCCCACAGTGCTAGATACGCATATGCCCCCACAGTGCTAGATATACATATGCCCCCAGTGCCAGATACGCATATGCCCCCACAGTGCTAGATACACATATGCTTACAGTGTAAGATACACATATACCCCCAGTGCCAGATATACTTATGTCCCCACAGTGCCAGATACATATATGCCCCCAATGCCAGATTCACATATGCCCCCACAGTGGTAGATACGCATATGCCCCCACAGTGCTAGATCATATACCCCCCCAGTGCCAGATATACATATGTCCCCACAGTGCCAGATACACATAGCCCCACAGGATGTTTGGCTGGTGGGCGGGCAGGATGGGCAGCCCCCGCATTTTCAAACAAGTCACCAAGTCCCGATGCGATGTCCAGCCCCAGCACAGTTTGCGCATATGTAATGAGCGGCGTGATGTCATGACGCTCCGACGCTCATTACATATGCATGATCAATGCGGCCCAACACGGGAGGGGAGGGGGGAGTACAGGCGCGTCCGCAGCAGCAGCAGTGACTGTCAATGACAGTGACGTCAGTGAATCGCGGTACACGGACAGAGAGCCCTCTATGTGCTGCGCCTTACTCGGCCGCGTACTGTGACTCGAGTATGTACAGGGCTGGCACTGGGTGTAGCGTTGCCGCTGGTATCGGCGGCGGCGGGCAATCGCGGGTCCGGGTGGCTGGCTCCTCTCTCATGTTTGGGGGGAGCAAGCTGCCCCCTTGCTCCCCCCCAATTCTGACGCCTCTGGTGGAGGCCTAGAGCCGTAGTTCCATCCATCCAATTGTTAGTCTGGACCTGCATGCATAATTTATCAAGGATTATCACTGAAAACATTCATTAAAGTTTATTAACAGGCTGTCATAGGAAAAATAAATTGCTTTGTGAGAAACCTACTTGAGAAATTGGCATCACTGTCGTGAATTCCAAAGAAGATACTACTTTTGATCCAAGATGGTATTGTGTGTTCTTCTGACATGCATGAAAAATGTTTTCAGATATTGGCCACTATGAGACATGTTGTCTTGGGATCCGGTCAGGGTTAGGTTTCGGCTGCGGGGGACGGGGGATAGGTTTAGGCACTACCGGGGGAGGGAAAAGGTGGGGCTGCGGGCAGGGTTAGGTTTAGGCTGCTACAAGGGTGGGTTAGGGTTAGAAGGCCATTGAGGGGAGGTAAGTATACTTATATTCTCCCTATCGGGATTCTCAACATCGGGATGCCATGGTCGTATTCTGACCACCGGCACCCGACCACCGGCATTTCAATCCCAACCCATTGTATTATATTTTCAATTATAGGCACATGTTAGATACTCTACCAAAGAGTGTATCTAACAATCAGTTAGGTTTAAACAGTTTGTTATATTTAGAAAATTGTCCTGAACGGTCTATTACCGTTATTTATTTAAGAAAATTACCCACTAATGTTCCATTGAGTCCTGAAATATTCAAATATTATGGTTTAGGGAACTCGTAATACATGGGGCCCTAGAACTGACGTTCTCATCCTTATGCTAGTTGGTTAACCATTATTATACCAGGCCTACCTCGTCAACATACTTTACCAAGCTGGGGTCTTCAGAGGACACCACGGTTTTTTGTCTAAATTCTCAACTGTTTGATGCGGTAAATTACTAAAATTATGTTTTTTTTGTTTCTGAAGGGATACGTTCTAGTAAGGGTACGACAGTTAGCATAAAATATTTTGTTTATTTATTTCAAGAGTAGTTACCCATTAAAAGCCATATATTCTTCTTCATTACAGTGTGTACATTTTTAAATCTGATTGGATTCTGTATATTCTTGTAAAAAGGTTATATAATTTTACTATGGTAACAATACATCCAGTGGCGGATCCAGGGGAGGGGCACACAGGCCCGTGCCCCCCCTGTCATTTCTAGCACTTTTATTTCTCCAAACGTGAGCAGCAGCAGCACTCTGCTGCTGTCTCCGTCAGGAATATTAGAGCCGGCGGGCAGTAGGACCCGCCGCGGCACTAAAAAGCAGAACTTCAGAGAGCTCTGATTAAGAGCTCTCTGTGCAGTGTAATGACGAAAGGTGACTGAGGGGGAGCTGTTGCGCACATCCTACTGCAGCAGCCAGCTCCTCTCCTGCTGCTGTAAAGCGGAGCGTCCTGTCTCTTCTGCCCCTACTTCTACTTGTACTGTATGTGTGTGATACCCTACTGGTATCTGGTATGCAAGATCTGCAGTCACTGTGTATAGTACATCACACTTACTTTACCCCGGCTTGTCATGGGTTCAGGCACAGTTACCAGAGGGTCCCCTGAAGAATCAGGTCTTTAACTACAAGTACATTGTGGGTGTGGACTACAGGTGTCGGTGCAGCGCATAAAGAATTGGGCGCCAGGCCATCTCAGACAAACAGCATAAAGTTTATTTCAACATCAAACGGATATTGCAGGGATAACTTGTGAACACTCCTCCAGCACAAAGCATAAGTTACAGTGGATCCCATATCAGGGCACCTCCTTTAGCGCATCGCTTAGGCGCAGCGGCATATTTATAGCGAACATCAGTACATACCAGGGCATCCTGTGACCAGTAGTGCTACACATCAGGTTGCCGTCTCTCTCTCTCTCTTACTTAGCGAGGATTCTTTTCCTTGGGGGCGCTTACTCACGCCGCGTGGCTTTCCGACCACTTCACCCAGATACCTCTCGAGATACTTTTCCATGGGGGGCGCTTACTCACGCCACGTGGCTTCCGACCACTTCACCCAGATACCTCTTGAGACTCACACCTTGAGTACACTTTTCTCCTGGCATCACCCTTTCACTGAATTCTGCTGCTCTCACACTGCGATGTCTCCCTCTGTCAAATGCTTTGCTGTGGCTGGCATCACTCCCCACCTAAACATGTGGGGAGCCCTCACTGGGGCTACATCTTTCTGGTTAATCCACCACACTTCAGCTAGCTAAAACATGTGCTTCTCCTCACTGTCTGTCTGCTCTCTGCTCTGCTGCTGCTGCTCTCATTCTGTTGTAGCTGTGTTGTGTCTCACTGCAGGACAACCTTTATATAACCTTGCATTCCCAGGGTCACATTCTAAATCTGGGATTTCCCGCTCTGTCTTTCCCGCTCTCAGTTTTCCGCTCTGAGTCTGCAAATGAGTGAGTCATGCCCTTTGCATTTTGCAGACTAATCTGTATAGCTATGAGCTGTGCTGTTAACTCCTTCTGTGCTGCAAGCTGTAGGCTGCTGGCACAGTGCTTATGCAACTCCAGCAAACATTTTACTTTGATTAAAGTCATGCTGGCACCTGTTGTGCCACAGTTGATTTGGGCTGCAGTTTCTGGGTATCACATGCACCCCAGCTAAAATCTTGCGTGTCCTCACGCAACAGCAGTTTTCAACATAACATATAATGACAGTACATGTGACAAAAAAAAACAACATCACATATGCAGGAAAACATGGCATGTCAAACATTACATTACATACAAATCACATATTCTGTTACGGTTTTCAAACGAGTTACAGTCCAGAGTCACATGTGATAGTAAAATGTTCCAGACATCTTGTGGCAATTGCGCCAAACACAGAGAACCTGCCCTCGCCTGCCCTCGTCTCCCCCCACGTCTGGGTCAAAAGAGACAGGTGGCTCTCGTGGGCCCCTCCCATTAAACAAGTTTCTCCAACTTTTAGAGAATATATATAGGGGACTCCATTCCCCTTGCGATCCTTGGCTCTTTCGGACACTCAGACATGGCCAAACACAGTGCTCCCAAGGGTGTTGCTCCGACCGGGTGCACTGCATAGTCCCGATGTCCTGTGACATGAGTTCCACCTCCACAAATATTGCCCTTAGAGCCCCACGTTGGTAACCATGGTTGCTCGTATCCTGTTCGCGGACGCCAAATGTGGTACCCTACTGGTATCTGGTATGCATAATCTGCAGTCACTGTGTATAGTACATCACACTTACTTTACCCCGGCTTGTCATGGGTTCAGGCACAGTTACCAGAGGGTCCCCTGAAGAATCAGGTCTTTAACTACAAGTACATTGTGGGTGTGGACTACAGGTGTCGGTGCAGCGCATAAAGAATTGGGCGCCAGGCCATCTCAGACAAACAGCATAAAGTTTATTTCAACATCAAACGGATATTTCAGGGATAACTTGTGAACACTCCTCCAGCACAAAGCATAAGTTACAGTGGATCCCATATCAGGGCACCTCCTTTAGCGCATCGCTTAGGCGCAGCGGCATATTTATAGCGAACATCAGTACATACCAGGGCATTCTGTGACCAGTAGTGCTACACATCAGGTTGCCGTCTCTCTCTCTCTCTTACTGAGCGAGGATTCTTTTCCTTGGGGGCGCTTACTCACGCCGCGTGGCTTTCCGACCACTTCACCCAGATACCTCTCGAGATACTTTTCCATGGGGGGCGCTTACTCACGCCACGTGGCTTCCGACCACTTCACCCAGATACCTCTTGAGACTCATACCTTGAGTACACTTTTCTCCTGGCATCACCCTTTCACTGGATTCTGCATACTGCTGCTCTCACACTGCGATGTCTCCCTCTGTCAAATGCTTTGCTGTGGCTGGCATCACTCCCCACCTAAACATGTGGGGAGCCCTCACTGGGGCTACATCTTTCTGGTTAATCCACCACACTTCAGCTAGCTAAAACATGTGCTTCTCACTGTCTGTCTGCTCTCTGCTCTGCTGCTGCTGCTCTCATTCTGTTGTAGCTGTGTTCTGTCTCACTGCAGGACAACCTTTATATAACCCTGCATTCCCAGGGTCACATTCTAAATCTGGGATTTCCCGCTCTGTCTTTCCCGCTCTCAGTTTCCCGCTCTGAGTCTGCAAATGAGTGAGTCATGCCCTTTGCATTTTGCAGACTAATCTGTATAGCTATGAGCTGTGCTGTTAACTCCTTCTGTGCTGCAAGCTGTAGGCTGCTGGCACAGTGCTTATGCAACTCCAGCAAACATTTTACTTTGATTAAAGTCATGCTGGCACCTGTAGTGCCACAGTTGATTTGGGCTGCAGTTTCAGGGTATCACATGTGCACTTCAGTGGCAGTCTGGAGTAGTCTCTCACAGCCACAGTCGGTGCTGTGTCGAGCAGTGAATCATCAGCTCTAATTAAAGGTCAGTCTAGTGAGAGAGTGAGTGTGAACCCTGTGGTTGGGCAGGAAGTGTGTGTCTGAGTGAAAAATGTGACAGTCTGCAGTCATTGTGTGTCTGTGTGGGGGAAGTGACAGTCTGGAGTTATTGTGTGTCTGTGTGGGGGAAGTGACAGTCTGCAGTTATTGTGTGTTTGTGTGGGGGAAGTGACAGTCTTGAGTTAGTGTGTGTCTGAGTTGTGGGGGAGTCAGTTTTCAGTCTGAGTGTGTGTGGAGAAAAGGGCAGTCCTATAGAGTGCATGGGAGGGGGTAGTTTGCTGTTCGTGTGTGTGTGTGTGTTTGGGGGTGTAGTACGGCTGACCGGTGGTCAGGAGACTGCCGGTCAGCTTACCGACGCCGGGATCCCGGCGGGGAGGGGCGAGTGCAGCAAGCCCCTTGCGGGCTCGCTTCGCTCGCCACGCTGCGGGCTCGGTGACGACCTGCGGTCGCCACGGGTTCTATTCCCACTCTGTGGGTGTCGTGGACACCCACGAGTGGAAATAGTCCCTGTTGGTTGGCATGCCGACCATCGGGATAGTGAGCCGACGGGATGGTGGAGGAGGTCATGTGACCAGTCGGTCAGCAGACCGCCGGTCACATGAATACCACGCGGGGGGTTGCCACGTTGGGAATACACCTCTACTTATTCAACACATTGTAAAAATGTATACATGTGTAAGATTCATATGGGTGGTCTGCATATATATATATCCCCCATCCAGGAATGGCACTTGGAGACAAATACTAGCCAACATGAAGTATATTTGACTAATATTTGTCTCGGAGCGTCGTTCTTGGATATACATGTTATATGTTCGAGCAGGGCCGTAACTACCTGTGTGCCTGTGGTGCATTGCCCACAGCACAACTGCACTGTGAGCCAGAGCTGGATTAAGAGGGGTGCCACGGGGGTCAGTACCCCGGGGCCCCCTGGCCGAAGCTCTGCACCGATCTACAGGTTGCCGGGGCAGGAGGGATCCACGCTATGCATGCGGCTTCCTCCCCCCTCCTCTCGGGCAGCACGGTCGGGGACTGAGTCAAGCAATCTCCAGCCTTCGCTGCTGCCAGGAGAGATGCTGCTGGCGGCAGAGGCTGGAGATTGCTTGACTCAGTCCCCGACCGTGCTGCCCGAGAGGAGGGGGGAGGAAGCCGCATGCTCAGCCGCACTCCTCCCCCGGCAGCGTGGATCCCTCGTACCCCGGCAGCCCCCTGCTGCAGCGCGGCTCCCGTTGCCTGTGACCGTGGGAGGTGAGCAGCGGGGTGGAGGGGGGGTAACTGTGGGGGCTGGTGGTCCACTGGGGGGCCCTGCTGTCTTTGGTGCTCCGGGCCCCCCGAGGGCTTAATCCGGCCCTGCTGTGAGCGCACCATCTGGCAGCACCACCTGGTACCCGAACGGCCGCTCTCTCTCTAGCCACTCACGATCTGTCCCCAGAGACAGCCACTGCAGCGCTGCCCTGTATGGAGTGTGCGCTAAGCTCCTGCTGATTAGCGCACCCACTATGCATATACCGCAGCTAGGTCACCGCCAGCTTTATCTTCTCCCAGTCCCCGGATCAGATGCTCCGCCCTCTATGCAGCGACTCCAGGGACTCGGCCAGCCCCAGCTGACTCGCACAGCCCTCTCTCATGCTGGCAGCGGGCAGCGGAGGAGCCTGAAGACGGAGTAGCGGACAGGAGGATTCGGTGGACGGTGGCCAGGAGCGGGGACAGGTGAGGAGACCAGCGGGGATTGGGAGAACATGAGCGGAGGAGCAAAGACAGGAGCCGGCTAGTGAGGAGCGGGCTGGCTACATACGTGCACGCACGTAAAACCCCGCTGCCGCCTGCTGGCACAGATGACAGTTTTTTGTTTGTTTTTTAAACGGAGGGGCTAGGCTGCTCTCCACTGACTGCACTGGGTTAGTGTCCCACATGCGGGGTGGGGGTTTGCAGATCATGCAGAGTGCATATTTAATAACATGCTGGCCAGGTCACCACTCGCTGTTTTCCCCAGGGCCGTAACTAGGCTGCCTTGGGAAGACAGCGAGTGGTGACCTGGCCAGCATGTTATTAAATATGCACTCTACATGATCTGCAAAACGGGATCCGGTCTGAAGATCGACAGTGTCTAGGTCGACAATGTTTAGGTCGACCACTACAGGTCGACAGTCACTAGGTCGACATGGATGGAAGGTCGACAGGGTTTCTAGGTCGACATGTGCTAGGTCGACAGGTCTAAAGGTCGACATGAGTTTTTCACATTTTTGTTCTTTTTTTGAATTTTTTCATACTTAACGATCCACGTGGACTACGATTGGAACGGTAAAGTGTGCCGAGCAAAGCGGTAGCGGAGCGAAGGCACCATGCCCGAAGCATGGCGAGCGAAGCGAGCCATGCGAGGGGACGCGGTGCACTAATTTGGGATCCCGGTCACTCTACGAAGAAAACGACACCAAAAAAAAAAATCCTCATGTCGACCTTTAGAACTGTCGACCTAGCACATGTCGACCTAGAAACCCTGTCGACCTTACATCCATGTCGACCTAGTGACTGTCGACCTATAGTGGTCGACCTAAACATTGTCGACCTAGACACTGTCGATTTGATGAACCACACCCCTGCAAAACACCCCCCACCCCGCATGTGGGACACTAACCCAGTGCAGTCAGTGGAGAGCAGCCTAGCTCCTCCGTGTAAAGGGCAACTGCAGCTGCTGCATTCCAGTCATTGGGGTCACTGCATAAAAAAAGTGTCTCTGCTGCCTAATGTGTAGAAAGGGGGACTCTCCTGCTGTAATGTGTAAAAAAGGGGGACTCTCCTGCTGTAATGTGTAAAAAAGGGGGACTCTCCTACTGTAATGTGTAAAAAAGGGGGACTCTCCTGCTGTAATGTGTAAAAAAGGGGGACTCTCCTGCTGTAATGTGCAAAAAAGGGGGACTCTCCTGCTGTAATGTGTAAGAAAGGGGGACTGTGCCTGCCGTTATGTGTAAACAGGGGACTCTGCCTGCATAATGTGTAAAAAAGCGGGACTCTCCTGCTTAATGTGTAAAAAAGGGGACTCTTCTGCTGTAATGTGTAAAAAAGGGGGACTCTCCTGCTGTAATGTGTAAAAAAGGGGGACTCTCCTGCTGTAATGTGCAAAAAAGGGGGACTCTCCTGCTGTAATGTGTAAGAAAGGGGGACTGTGCCTGCCGTTATGTGTAAACAGGGGACTCTGCCTGCCATAATGTGTAAAAAAGCGGGACTCTCCTGCTTAATGTGTAAAAAAGGGGACTCTTCTGCTGTAATGTGTAAAAAAGGGGGACTCTCCTGCTGTAATGTGTAAAAAAGGGGGACTCTCCTGCTGTAATGTGCAAAAAAGGGGGACTCTCCTGCTGTAATGTGTAAGAAAGGGGGACTGTGCCTGCCGTTATGTGTAAACAGGGGACTCTGCCTGCCATAATGTGTAAAAAAGCGGGACTCTCCTGCTTAATGTGTAAAAAAGGGGACTCTTCTGCTGTAATGTGTAAAAAAGGGGGACATTGCATGCCATAATGTGTGATAGGGACTCTACCTGCTGTACTGTGTAAAAGGGTCTCTACCTGGCGTAATGTGTGTAAGTGGTGCTACTGTGCGGCGTAATTTGAATAATGGAGACTTTTTTACAGCGTAATATGAATTGGTATTATTTTGTGGCCATGCCCCTTCCCCATGAAGCCATGCCCCTATATTTTTGACGCACTGGCCCTGTTTTATATATGTAAGGGGGGGGGGGGGGGGGGCGCCGATGCTGTATCTTGCACACAGCGCTAAAATGTCTAGTTACGGCACTGTGTTTGTGTACCGAAGCAGATTGGATTATTGGAGAGTGCCAGCAGTTTTTGGATTGTTTTATACAGTAGAAAATGATATACTGTATTTGGAAAAGTCTTTTAATCTGGATAAGAACTATGTTATTGGAGTATGAGAGTCTGGTGAGTGATGCCCTTCCAGGCAATCTTGTTTGGAGTGTGTTCACTCAGGGAAGGCACCGCGGCAAGTATCTAAGTATACAAGTTAATTAAGTGTTGCTGGGCCGCTCAAACTGTAATATATATATATATATATATATATAAAAAACTTAAAAAACCTGTGTTTGACCTTGGAAGGTGCCGCGGGTTGGGAGAGTGCTGTGCTGTGGAGTGGACACTGAAGGCGCCGTGGTTGGGGGTGTATTGTACTGAAGACATTGAAGGAGCCGTGAAAGTGCTGTGATGTGGACATTGAAGGGACTGGTGGGGGTGTTGTGGTTATTGAAGGGGGAGTGCTGTGAGCTGGACATCTCCATTTTATTTTTACAACTGACTATAATGCACAGGCTGTTGAGAGGAGCCAGGCCGCCATCACTTGGAACAGTCATCTGGAAGGATCGGTCATCAACTAGGAGACAAAAGACCCACAGCATAGCAAACAGGTAAGTGGAATGGCCTTGTTTTTTGTGTGTACCTCCCAGTGTGACTATAATGAAGGGTGTAGTTCATGGGGATGGCATATCTTGTGAGGCCATGCCCCTTGTAGTGATACCACCCCCCTTTTCTGTGAGCACGCGCGCCGAAGGTGCGTGCAAATACAAGTGGTACCACAGACATTCTCCCCTTCCCCTATCATGGTGCCCTCCCTGTCATTTTTTTCTGGATCCGCCCCTGAATACATCACTATTCATGTGTTGCCATCACTACAGTCCTTAGCACATATGTCACAGTGGTGGTTGTTTTCCTGTGTTTCTCACATATAAAACGTTCTGCATTTGTAACGTAGTATTGTGTTTTTTATTATTTACGTTTTTTTGGAAGAACATTTTATAAGCCTAATTACACAGTATTTATCTTAATCCGATGCGGGACACAGAAAAATCAGGAGTAAAATAGTTGTTATAGATACGAAAATCACAAAAGGATCACAAAAAATAACAGTCTGGGGTCCTCAGAAGACCCCCCTTGGTATACTAAGGGTTAAGATGAGAAATGGCGGATACTTCTTATGTAAGATGTGTTCATAATTAATTATAGAGTTTTATTTCTGTCATTTTAATCAGTGAGAGTGCTCTGGCAGAGGACTCAAGGACTTTATATGCTGGTGAATATAGATGCACGTGCAATCGCCGTGTAGAATCTATACCTTGAATGAATACTCAGTGTTTATAAATAGATCATTGATCCACGGCCACAATATTCGTACATATCCATCCAGGTCCTGATCTCCCGGGGAACTGGAAGGTATTGCTTGTATTCTGCCCGTGTCATATTAGCTAAAATGAACTGCATTATTATCAGCGAAAAACTCATTTTATATCTCATGTACAGAGCCGGGATCTAACACAGAAAGTTAATTAGTGACAACGTCAAACTAAAATCATTGACTTTCTCATCCTCTCGGGATCCTGAAAGCGAAGGAGACTCTGCAATAGTATGCAGGCATGGGGAACGAATAGAGGCAGGAGACGGGAACAGAGGAAAAGCAAACATGAAGAGAGGGGAGTCTGTATACAGACAGGAGCGCACAATGAGAACAGGGGTACTGGGAATAATGAGACACAGAACGAAATGTAATAAGTAGGATAGAGCTAGACAGTAGTGCCACAAAGCCAGAAATACTAGGTGATGATGGAAACAATTCACATATCAGTGGCAAACGCAGGATTTTTAGGGGGGGTTTCCAAATGTCAGTCCACAATCTCCCACTCTACAGAACGTTTGAGCAAGTGCGGGAGTCTGGGGAGTGACAGAAGAACCTAGTACCAACCCTGGACATTAATGTAAACAGTGGTCTTTTTATACACTGGATACTATATGGAATACATTATTATTTATCACTATAGACGGTCTCTAGTATAGACTGTATCAAAGTGGTCAGGAAAAGGTTAAACATATCATAATAAATAAATTAATAAATGAATTAATACACAAACATAATAGAACCAGTACTGCACTTTCTAAGCACACATTCTCCCACCTCGTGGTAAGGCTCCTGTCTCTTCTTCCTGGTTGCTACTCTCTGGTCCAGAGCACTGATAGAGGACTTAAGGCCCGTACACACTGGATCTTAGTACATATGAAAATATGGTAAATCCCCTGAAAACAGGGGGTATACTGCCTTTTCCCTTTAGTACATCCCACCCTATTTGTGGTTTCTCATCTTGAAGTCTTTTCTCCACTTTTGGACTCTCTCCCACCTTGCAGTCGTTTCTCTACAGTTGTGCTCTCTCATCTACCCTTATCTTGCAGTCATTTCTTCCCTCTTGTGCTCTCTCCTCCCCCATCTGGCAGTCTTTTCTCCTCTATTGTGCTTTCTTCTCTTTCCCACCTGGTAGTCTTTTCTCTATCACTTTTCAGTCTTCTCTCCCCTCTTATGCCCCACGCACAATCTTTCCCCCTTTCTCACACTCTTCTTTTCCCCTCCTGTAATCTATCTTCCCCTCTCGCAGTCTCTTCTGCCCTCTTACGCCCTCTCCTCTGTCACCTTTCTCAGTCTTCTCTCCCCTCTTATGCCCCACGCACAGTCTTTCCCCTCCTGTAATCTATCTTCCCCTCTCGCAGTCTCTTCTGCCCTCTTACGCCCTATCCTCTGTCACCTTTCTCAGTCTTCTTTTCTCCTCCTGAGACCTCTCCTCAGCTTTGCCCTCTCTGTGATGCTCTGTTTTCTTCACATTCTCCCCTCCATCCATTAAAACTCCGATTTTCTCCCCGTCTAATTCCCCGCCTCATTATCCTTTTTACCCCTCAGAGTCCCTGCGCTCGCCTGTCCCTTCCCCGCCCGCGCTCTGGCTGATATATTGTTCCATTAAAGCTTTCACAACCTTTTAAGAAAATAAAATCAGCCGAGAGAGACGAGCGCTGAATAAAATGAACATGAAAAAGATTTGGGATAGCAAAGGAGTCTGAGGACAGAAAGGACTGTGGAACAGCCAAGTGTCACATAGGAGATGTATATATATTACCAGCCAGATTAGTCATCGCTTACTGGAATAAATCACTTTGTAATTCTGAACCTCTAAGATGGAATGTCCTCTAGGACTCATTGTGATAAACCTCTAGGAACAGTGTCTTCCTCTCCACCTGCTTCATGGGAAGAAGAAAATGAAGATGTTATTACACTTTTAATCAAGTGCTTTTAATTAGCATGTAATTGACATTTATTTCATTAGCAGGTTTGCTCCAGCATAGCACCAGGTCATGTCATGGATGGATTGAGTATTTGCATGGAAACCCTGAGACATAGCAGAAGATGGAGGTGTAATGGGGGTCCTTCCGAGTTGATAGCACGCTGCCGATTTTCGCAGCGCAGTGATCAGGTTACTACTGCGCATGCGTATGCACCGCAATGCGCACGCGCGTCGTACAGATACAAACAGCGACGAATCCATTCGCACAACCGATCGCAAGAAGATTGTCAGGATGAGGGCGTTTATGAGTGTCAACTGACCGTTTTCTGGGAGTGGTAGGGAAAACGCAGGCGTGTCCAGGCGTTTGCAGAGCGGGTGTCTGACGTCAATTCCGGGACCGGATAGGCTGAAGTGATCGCAAGGGCTGAGTAAGTTCAGACCTACTCAGAAACTGCAAAAAACTTTTTCGTACCGCTCGGCTGCACATGCAAAAATACACTCCCCCGTGGGCGGCGACTATGCGTTTGCACGGCTGCAAAAAGTAGCTAACGAGCGATCAACTTGGAATGAGGGCTAATGTGCAATCAGTACAAGGATAGCAGTGAGAGATGTAGCGTCAGTGATCAGTCCAGTGGGCCAATACATGAGCAGAGGAGAGAGCTGCCAGGGTGGAGGTGTACTAGTGACCAATATGCCTGTGGGATCATTATCATTGCAGGAATAGGAAACGGGTCTGATTCAGATGTGGTCACTAATGCAATTGCAGCAGATGTGCACAAATGCCCACCGTGCCATTTTACTGGAGACCTGTGCATGCGCCCCCTAGTGACCAGAGTCTACAACACTGCCAGCAGAGGGGAGGAGCCCCAGACGAGGTCTGCAGATAGGCCTCCTCCTCTTTTGAAACACCCGTGGCTTGTATACATGGGGTAGATGGAGAGACAACCATCTTCTAAGGCCAGCACAGAAATAGTAAAGAGAGCTGAAAATGCAGATGATCACTGCAATAATAGTATACACAGCCACAGGACAGGAACATATAGCGACACAGGTGTGTGCACATTATGGAAATAGTAGCGGGAGCCGAAGTACAAGATGGCAGTGAAGTAACAAAGCTGTTCTGGAATGGTAGTGTTGTTTCTGTAACAGAACTGTGCACAAGGTCAGTACATGAATAGCACAGGGATTTGCTGGGCAGGATGGAAGTGTAGTGACATGGATCTATTTGGGATCAGTACAGAATAGCGGAGAGATCTGCAGAATAAAATGTTAGTATGATGACACAGCTGTGTGCGGGGACACTACATGTATAGGCTAGGAGAAAGCGGATGGATAAGATGGAGAGGCATACTTGCCTACTTTCTAAAAAGGCATTTCAGGGAGACTGTGAAAGTAACCCCTATCAGCATGGACACGTACTGCTACATCTGAGAGGCGTGACTTGTGAAGAAAAGGCGCTGATATTTTTCTGGATTTGTTTGTGTATTGTGTTTTACAAGAGGTTCCATATACTGTAAGTGGCCACGAGCAACTTTATTTAAAATGCATGTAGCCATAGGGATCATTGTACCTCATAACCAATGCAGGGGAATGGCACAATGATCCCGTTTGAATGTATGCATCTCTGATTTCTCTTTTTCCCCAAGAATGTAACAGCTACATAAAGGGGATAAGGTGCAATAAAGGAGCTTGCTTGTCCATTCAGGGAGTCAGGGAGATTGCTGCTATTTCAGGGAGTCTCCTGCAGAATGAGGGATGGTAGGCAAATGTGGAGAGATAGTGACAGAGCTTTGTTGGGTCAATGCAGGAATATTGTAGTAGAGAGATGTGGAGAACAGGATTGAGGTCTAGTGAAAAGCTGTAAAGGAATAGTAGTTAGTGTTGGAGTAGACAATGGAGGTGCAGTGACAGAGTTGTGTGTGCAAGGTCAGTACATGAATAGCACAGGGTCTGCCAATACTGTATTATGGAGGTGTAGGGACATTAGTTTTGTGTGGGATCAGTATAAGCAGAGAGCTACAGTATAGGATGGTGGTTTAGTGACAAAGCAGTGACAGAAGTAGAGAGAGCTGGAGGAGACAGTGGAGGTGCAGTGACAGAACTGTATAGGAACAGTAGAGAGCTGGAGGAGACAGTGGAGGTGCAGTGACAGAACTGTATAGGAACAGTAGAGAGAGCTGGAGGAGACAGTGGAGGTGTAGTGACAGAACTGTATAGGAATAGTAGAGAGCTGGAGGAGACAATGGAGGTGTAGTGACAGAACTGTATAGGAATAGTAGAGAGAGATGGAGGAGACAGTGGAGGTGCAGTGACAGAACTGTATAGGAAGGAATAGTAGAAAGAGCTGGAGAAGACAATGGAGGTATAGTGACAGAACTGTATAGGAACAGTAGAGAGATGGAGGAGACAATGCAGGTGTAGTGACAGAACTGTATAGGAATAGTAGAGAGCTGGAGGAGACTGTCACAACTGAGGGCTGAGGCTGACCTGGGGAAGCCTCAGGTGTAGGGGCTGGTGTGTAAGTGAACTGTGGAGGTAGAATTGGGTTCCTAGACATACAGGAGATCTAGCACCATCTGCCCGATGGCGTGACCACGACAACAGAATTGTAAAAGCAAAAGTCAGTTTATTGAACACACAGTTTAGACACCTTGGATATGCATTGACCTCAATAGTGGATGTGCAGAGAGATACACGGTACAGTTCCTAGGAGCGCAGAGGTAATAAGTGCTGTGGCTTAGTAGAACAAGATATTAATAGTCCTTGCCAAATCCGGAACTAGAAAGTCTGTGCCACAGCCAACCGCTGATGAGAGGAACGAGCAGGTACTGCCCAGCAGATGATGCACAGAGGCTGGGGTAACACAGATGCACAGATGTTGAGGTGATACTTGGTGGAACGGCAGAGATTACCAGGTGGAGCTGGTATGCACAAAAGGTGTACTGAACTCACCGCTGAGTCCGTGGGTGAGCATCGATGGAGACTGTGGTTTGATGTTGTGTGGTCAGAGATGCAGAACAATATTGAGATATCGCTGGTAATGTAGAATGAAAATGGAGATGATGTAACGCACCGCTTGGAGGCTGATAGTGATTCTAGAGCACTGCTGGAAGCTGGAGGCAATGTTAGCACAACGCAGGAAGCTGGAAGCCAGTGATGAATGCACTACTGAACTTGGAGAGCAATGCTGCAGAGAATAGGAGCAAGAAGCGATACCAGAACACCGCTGGAGGCGAAGCAGGACCAACGCTGTGAGCAGGAAGCCAGTGTCAGATCGCAGGAGGTAACCAGGAGCAATGCTGGAACACTGCAGAAGTCAGGCTGCACCGCTGGATGGTAGCTGGTGCAAGTCTCTTAGGGGAGCTGGAATACCTGGAGAAACAAGCTGTAGAATCCACAAACAGGAGAGATCTGTGTACAAGGTTAGACAACCAAAGCACTGACGATTACCCAGCCCTGGAGCAGGATATTTATACCAGCTGGTGAGCAGGTATTGGCTGGGTGATTAGGCAGAGTCCAGAGTGCAGCGGAAAGGCTGTAGCATAACATGTGATGTGAACAAGCATGGCTGCGCCCATGCTTGAATCTGGAGGGAAAGTCTGTTTGTATATTCCATGTGGTAAACAGCAGTAATGGTGGTGGAGGCCGCGAAGGGCAGGAGACGCCATACTTTAAAACAAGTGGGTTTTAACTGTAATGCTGCCATGACAGCGCTGCCGGGATCACAGAGAAGAGACTTCAGGCAATGAAATGCAGCGCGCTGCACGCAGACAGCGCAGGTGGAATCCAGGCTTGGAACGCTGGGCCAGTCTCAGGAGACACTTAGAAGTTAAATAGTGTTGACAAATTACCCGGATCGTGACAGAAACAATGGAGGTGTAGTGACAGAACTGTATAGGAATAGTAGAGAGAGCTGGAGGAGTCAATGGAGGTGTAGTGACAGAACGGTATAGGAATAGCAGAGGAAGCTGGAGGAGACAATGGAGGTGCAGTGACAGAACTGTATAGGAATAGTAGAGAGAGATGGAGGAGACAATGGAGGTGCAGTGACAGAACTGTATAGGAATAGTAGAGAGAGATGGAGGATACAATGGAGGTGTAGTGACAGAACTGTGCAGGAATAGTAGAGAGAGCTGGAGGAGTCAATGGAGGTGTAGTGAAAGAACTGTATAGGAATAACAGAGGAAGCTGGAGGAGACAATGGAGGTGCAGTGACAGAACTGTATAGGAATAGTAGAGAGAGATGGAGGAGATAATGGAGGTGCAGTGACAGAACTGTATAGGAATAGTAGAGAGAGATGGAGGATACAATGGAGGTGTAGTGACAGAACTATATAGGAATAGTAGAGAGAGCTGGAGAGGACAATGGAGGTCTTGTGACAGATTATATAGGAATAGTAGAGAGAGCTGGAGAAGATAATGGAGGTGTAGTGATAGATTATATAGGGATAATAGAGAGAGCTGAAGAAGACAATTGAGGTGTAGTGACAGAACTGTATAGGAATAGTGGAGAGAGCTGGAGGAGACAATGGAGGTGTAGTGACAAAACTGTATAGGAATAGTAGAGCTGGAGAAGACAATGGAGGGGTAGTGACAGAACTATATAGGAATAGTAGAGAGCTGGAGGAGACAATGGAGGTGTAGTGACAGAACTGTATAGGAATAGTAGAGAGCTGGAGGAGACAATGGAGGGGTAGTGACAGAACTATATAGGAATAGTAGAGCTGGAGAAGACAATGGAGGGGTAGTGACAGAACTATATAGGAATAGTAGAGCTGGAGAAGACAATGGAGGGGTAGTGACAGAACTGTATAGGAATAGTGGAGAGAGCTGGAGGAGACAATGGAGGTGTAGTGACAGAACTGTATAGGAATAGTAGAGCTGGAGAAGACAATGGAGGTGTAGTGACAGAACTATATAGGAATAGCAAAGAGAGCTGGAGAAGACAATGGAGGCGTAGTGACAGAACTGTATAGGAATAGTAGAGAGAGCTGGAGAAGACAATGGAGGCGTAGTGACAGAACTGTATAGGAATAGTAGAGAGCTGGAGAAGACAATGGAGGTGCAGTGACAGAACTATACAGGAATAGCAAAGAGAGCTGGAGAAGACAATGGAGGCGTAGTGACAGAACTGCATAGGAATAGTAGAGCTGGAGGAGACAATGGAGGTTTAGTGACAGAACTGTATAGGAATAGTAGAGAGCTGGAGAAGACAATGGAGGTGTAGTGACAGAACTGTATAGGAATAGTAGAGAGCTGGAGGAGACAATGGAGGTTTAGTGACAGAACTGTATAGGAATAGTAGAGAGCTGGAGGAGACAATGGAGGTTTAGTGACAGAACTGTATAGGAATAGTAGAGAGCTGGAGAAGACAATGGAGGTGTAGTGACAGAACTGTATAGGAATAGTAGAGAGCTGGAGGAGACAATGGAGGTGCAGTGACAGAACTGTATAGGAATAGTAGAGAGAGCTGAAGGAGATAATGGAGGTGTAGTGACAGAACTGTATAGGAATAGTAAAGAGCTGGAGGAGACAATGGAGGCGTAGTGACAGAACTGTATAGGAATAGTAGAGAGCTGGAGGAGATAATGGAGGCGTAGTGACAGAACTGTATAGGAATAGTAGAGAGCTGGAGGAGACAATGAAGGTTTAGTGACAGAACTGTATAGGAATAGTAGAGAGCTGGAGAAGACAATGGAGGTGTAGTGACAGAACTGTATAGGAATAGTGGAGAGAGCTGGAGGAGACAATGGAGGTGTAGTGACAAAACTGTATAGGAATAGTAGAGCTGGAGAAGACAATGGAGGGGTAGTGACAGAACTATATAGGAATAGTAGAGAGCTGGAGGAGACAATGGAGGTGTAGTGACAGAACTGTATAGGAATAGTAGAGAGCTGGAGGAGACAATGGAGGGGTAGTGACAGAACTATATAGGAATAGTAGAGCTGGAGAAGACAATGGAGGGGTAGTGACAGAACTATATAGGAATAGTAGAGCTGGAGAAGACAATGGAGGGGTAGTGACAGAACTGTATAGGAATAGTAGAGAGAGATGGAGGATACAATGGAGGTGTAGTGACAGAACTATATAGGAATAGTAGAGAGAGCTGGAGAGGACAATGGAGGTCTTGTGACAGATTATATAGGAATAGTAGAGAGAGCTGGAGAAGATAATAAGATTTTACTTACCGATAAATCTATTTCTCGGAGTCCGTAGTGGATGCTGGGGTTCCTGAAAGGACCATGGGGAATAGCGGCTCCGCAGGAGACAGGGCACAAAAAGTAAAGCTTTTCCGATCAGGTGGTGTGCACTGGCTCCTCCCCCTATGACCCTCCTCCAGACTCCAGTTAGGTACTGTGCCCGGACGAGCGTACACAATAAGGGAGGATTTTGAATCCCGGGTAAGACTCATACCAGCCACACCAATCACACCGTACAACTTGTGATCTAAACCCAGTTAACAGTATGATAACAGCGGAGCCTCTGAAAGATGGCTTCCTTCAACAATAACCCGAATTAGTTAACAATAACTATGTACAATTTATGCAGATAATCCGCACTTGGGATGGGCGCCCAGCATCCACTACGGACTCCGAGAAATAGATTTATCGGTAAGTAAAATCTTATTTTCTCTATCGTCCTAGTGGATGCTGGGGTTCCTGAAAGGACCATGGGGATTATACCAAAGCTCCCAAACGGGCGGGAGAGTGCGGATGACTCTGCAGCACCGAATGAGAGAACTCCAGGTCCTCCTTAGCCAGAGTATCAAATTTGTAAAATTTTACAAACGTGTTCTCCCCTGACCACGTAGCTGCTCGGCAAAGTTGTAATGCCGAGACCCCTCGGGCAGCCGCCCAAGATGAGCCCACCTTCCTTGTGGAGTGGGCCTTTACAGATTTAGGCTGTGGCAGGCCTGCCACAGAATGTGCAAGTTGGATTGTGCTACAGATCCAACGAGCAATCGTCTGCTTAGACGCAGGAGCACCCATCTTGTTGGGTGCATACAATATAAACAACGAGTCAGATTTTCTGACTCCAGCTGTCCTTGCAATATATATTTTTAATGCTCTGACAACGTCCAGTAACTTGGAGTCCTCCAAGTCACTTGTAGCCGCAGGCACTACAATAGGCTGGTTCAGATGAAATGCTGACACCACCTTAGGGAGAAAATGCGGACGAGTCCGCAGTTCTGCCCTGTCCGAATGGAAAATCAGATATGGGCTTTTGTAAGATAAAGCTGCCAATTCTGACACTCTCCTGGCAGAAGCCAGGGCTAGAAGCATGGTCACTTTCCATGTGAGATATTTCAAATCCACCTTTTTTAGTGGTTCAAACCAATGAGATTTTAGGAAGTCCAAAACCACATTGAGATCCCACGGTGCCACTGGAGGCACCACAGGAGGCTGTATATGCAGCACTCCCTTAACAAAGGTCTGGACTTCAGGGACTGAAGCCAATTCTTTTTGAAAGAAAATCGACAGGGCCGAAATTTGAACCTTAATAGATCCCAATTTGAGACCCATTGACAATCCTGATTGCAGGAAATGTAGGAATCGACCCAGTTGAAATTCCTCCGTCGGAGCACTCCGATCTTCGCACCACGCAACATATTTTCGCCAAATTCGGTGATAATGTTGCACGGTTACTTCCTTCCTTGCTTTAATCAAAGTAGGAATGACTTCTTCCGGCATGCCTTTTTCCTTTAGGATCCGGCGTTCAACCGCCATGCCGTCAAACGCAGCCGCGGTAAGTCTTGAAACAGACAGGGACCCTGCTGAAGCAAGTCCCTCCTTAGAGGTAGAGGCCACGGATCTTCCGTGATCATCTCTTGAAGTTCCGGGTACCAAGTCCTCCTTGGCCAATCCGGAACCACTAGTATCGTTCTTACGCCTCTTTGCCGTATAATTCTCAATACTTTTGGTATGAGAGGCAGAGGAGGAAACACATACACCGACTGGTACACCCAAGGCGTTACCAGCGCGTCCACAGCTATTGCCTGCGGATCTCTTGACCTGGCGCAATACCTGTCCAGTTTTTTGTTGAGGCGAGACGCCATCATGTCCACCATTGGTCTTTCCCAACGGGTTACCAGCATGTGGAAGACTTCTGGATGAAGTCCCCACTCTCCCGGGTGAAGATCGTGTCTGCTGAGGAAGTCTGCTTCCCAGTTGTCCACTCCCGGGATGAACACTGCTGACAGTGCTATCACATGATTCTCTGCCCAGCGAAGAATCCTTGCAGCTTCTGCCATTGCACTCCTGCTTCTTGTGCCGCCCTGTCTGTTCACATGGGCGACTGCCGTGATGTTGTCCGACTGGATCAACACCGGTTTTCCCTGAAGCAGAGGTTCTGCCTGGTTTAGAGCATTGTATATTGCTCTTAGTTCCAGAATGTTTATGTGAAGAGACGTTTCCAGGCTCGTCCATACTCCCTGGAAGTTTCTTCCTTGTGTGACTGCTCCCCAGCCTCTCAGGCTGGCGTCCGTGGTCACCAGGATCCAATCCTGTATGCCGAATCTGCGGCCCTCCAATAGATGAGCACTCTGCAACCACCACAGAAGAGACACCCTTGTCCTTGGAGACAGGGTTATCCGTAGGTGCATCTGAAGATGCGACCCTGACCATTTGTCCAACAGATCCCTTTGGAAAATTCTTGCGTGGAATCTGCCGAATGGAATCGCTTCGTAAGAAGCCACCATTTTTCCCAGGACTCTTGTGCATTGATGTACAGACACCTTTCCTGGTTTTAGGAGGTTCCTGACAAGCTCGGATAACTCCTTGGCTTTTTCCTCCGGGAGAAAAACCTTTTTCTGAACCGTGTCCAGAATCATCCCTAGGAACAGCAGACGAGTTGTCGGCATTAACTGGGATTTTGGAATATTCAGAATCCACCCGTGCTGTTTTAGCACTTCTTGAGACAGTGCTAATCCCATCTCTAGCTGTTCTCTGGACCTCGCCCTTATTAGGAGATCGTCCAAGTATGGGATAATTAATACGCCTTTTCTTCGAAGAAGAATCATCATCTCGGCCATTACCTTTGTAAAGATCCGAGGTGCCGTGGACAATCCGAACGGCAGCGTCTGAAACTGATAGTGACAGTTTTGTACAACGAACCTGAGGTACCCCTGGTGTGAGGGGTAAATTGGAACGTGGAGATACGCATCCTTGATGTCCAAGGATACCATAAAGTCCCCCTCTTCCAGGTTCGCTATCACTGCTCTGAGTGACTCCATTTTGAACTTGAACTTCTTTATGTACAGGTTCAAGGACTTCAGATTTAGAATAGGCCTTACCGAGCCATCCGGCTTCGGTACCACAAAAAGAGTGGAATAATACCCCTTCCCTTGTTGCAGAAGAGGTACCTTGACTATCACCTGCTGAGAGTACAGCTTGTGAATGGCTTCCAACACCGTCTCCCTTTCGGAGGGGGACGTTGGTAAAGCAGACTTCAGGAAACGGCGAGGTGGATCTGTCTCTAATTCCAACCTGTATCCCTGAGATATTATCTGCAGGATCCAGGGATCTACTTGCGAGTGAGCCCACTGCGCGCTGTAATTTTTGAGACGACCCCCCACCGTCCCCGAGTCCGCTTGAGAAGCCCCAGCGTCATGCTGAGGCTTTTGTAGAAGCCGGGGAGGGCTTCTGATCCTGGGAAGGAGCTGCGTGTTGCTGTCTCTTCCCTCGACCTTTGCCTCGTGGCAGATATGAATAGCCCTTTGCTCTCTTATTTTTAAAGGAACGAAAGGGCTGCGGTTGAAAAGTCGGTGCCTTTTTCTGTTGGGGAGTGACTTGAGGTAGAAAGGTGGATTTCCCGGCTGTAGCCGTGGCCACCAAATCTGATAGACCGACTCCAAATAACTCCTCCCCCTTATACGGCAAAACTTCCATATGCCGTTTTGAATCCGCATCGCCTGTCCACTGTCGCGTCCATAAAGCTCTTCTGGCCGAAATGGACATAGCACTTACCCGTGATGCCAGTGTGCATATATCCCTCTGTGCATCACGCATATAAAGAAATGCATCCTTTATTTGTTCTAACGACAGTAAAATATTGTCCCTGTCCAGGGTATCAATATTTTCAATCAGGGACTCTGACCAAACTACCCCCGCACTGCCCATCCAGGCAGTTGCTACAGCTGGTCGTAGTATAACACCTGCATGTGTGTATATACTTTTTTGGATATTTTCCATCCTCCTATCTGATGGATCTTTAAGTGCGGCCGTCTCAGGAGAGGGTAACGCCACTTGTTTAGATAAGCGTGTTAGCGCCTTGTCCACCCTAGGAGGTGTTTCCCAGCGCTCCCTAACCTCTGGCGGGAAAGGGTATAATGCCAATAATTTCTTTGAAATTATCAGCTTTTTATCAGGGGCAACCCACGCTTCATTACACACGTCATTTAGTTCTTCTGATTCAGGAAAAACTATAGGTAGTTTTTTCATACCCCACATAATACCCTGTTTAGTGGTACCTGTAGTATCAGCTAAATGTAACGCCTCCTTCATTGCCAAAATCCTATAACGTGTGGCCCTACTGGAAAATACGGTTGATTCGTCACCGTCACCACTGGAGTCATCGCCTGTGTCTGGGTCTGTGTCGACCGACTGAGGCAAAGGGCGTTTCACAGCCCCTGACGGTGTTTGAGTCGCCTGGACAGGCACTAATTGATTGTCCGGCCGTCTCATGTCGTCAAACGACTGCTTTAGCGTGTTGACACTATCCCGTAGTTCCATAAATAAAGGCATCCATTCTGGTGTCGACCCCCTAGGAGGTGACATCCCCATATTTGGCAATTGCTCCGCCTCCACACCAATATCGTCCTCATACATGTCGACACACACGTACCGACACACAGCAGACACACAGGGAATGCTCCTAATGAAGACAGGACCCACTAGCCCTTTGGGGAGACAGAGGGAGAGTTTGCCAGCACACACCAAAAGCGCTATATATATATCAGGGATAGCCTTATAATAAGTGCTCCCCTATAGCTGCTTTGTTATATAAAAATATCGCCATAAATTTGCCCCCCCTCTCTGTTTTACCCTGTTTCTGTAGTGCAGTGCAGGGGAGAGACCTGGGAGCCGTCCTGACCAGCGGAGCTGTGAGAGGAAATGGCGCCGTGTGCTGAGGAGATAGGCCCCGCCCCTTTTCCGGCGGGCTCGTCTCCCGCTATTTAGAGAAATCAGGCAGGGGTTAAATATCTCCATATAGCCTCTAGGGCTATATGTGAGGTATTTTTAGCCTTTATAGGTACTCATTTGCCTCCCAGGGCGCCCCCCTCCCAGCGCCCTGCACCCTCAGTGACTGCCGTGTGAAGTGTGCTGAGAGGAAAATGGCGCACAGCTGCAGTGCTGTGCGCTACCTTTAGAAGACTGCAGGAGTCTTCAGCCGCCGATTCTGGACCTCTTCTGCCTTCAGCATCTGCAAGGGGGCCGGCGGCGCGGCTCCGGTGACCATCCAGGCTGTACCTGTGATCGTCCCTCTGGAGCTTGATGTCCAGTAGCCAAGAAGCCAATCCATCCTGCACGCAGGTGAGTTGACTCCTTCTCCCCTCAGTCCCTCGCTGCAGTGATCCTGTTGCCAGCAGGAATCACTGTAAAATAAAAAACCTAGCTAAACTTTCTCTAAGCAGCTCTTTAGGAGAGCCACCTAGATTGCACCCTTCTCGGCCGGGCACAAAAATCTAACTAGAGTCTGGAGGAGGGTCATAGGGGGAGGAGCCAGTGCACACCACCTGATCGGAAAAGCTTTACTTTTTGTGCCCTGTCTCCTGCGGAGCCGCTATTCCCCATGGTCCTTTCAGGAACCCCAGCATCCACTAGGACGATAGAGAAAATGGAGGTGTAGTGATAGATTATATAGGGATAATAGAGAGAGCTGAAGAAGACAATTGAGGTGTAGTGACAGAACTGTATAGGAATAGTGGAGAGAGCTGGAGGAGACAATGGAGGTGTAGTGACAAAACTGTATAGGAATAGTAGAGCTGGAGAAGACAATGGAGGGGTAGTGACAGAACTATATAGGAATAGTAGAGAGCTGGAGGAGACAATGGAGGTGTAGTGACAGAACTGTATAGGAATAGTAGAGAGCTGGAGGAGACAATGGAGGGGTAGTGACAGAACTATATAGGAATAGTAGAGCTGGAGAAGACAATGGAGGGGTAGTGACAGAACTATATAGGAATAGTAGAGCTGGAGAAGACAATGGAGGGGTAGTGACAGAACTGTATAGGAATAGTGGAGAGAGCTGGAGGAGACAATGGAGGTGTAGTGACAGAACTGTATAGGAATAGTAGAGCTGGAGAAGACAATGGAGGTGTAGTGACAGAACTATATAGGAATAGCAAAGAGAGCTGGAGAAGACAATGGAGGCGTAGTGACAGAACTGTATAGGAATAGTAGAGAGAGCTGGAGAAGACAATGGAGGCGTAGTGACAGAACTGTATAGGAATAGTAGAGAGCTGGAGAAGACAATGGAGGTGCAGTGACAGAACTATACAGGAATAGCAAAGAGAGCTGGAGAAGACAATGGAGGCGTAGTGACAGAACTGCATAGGAATAGTAGAGCTGGAGGAGACAATGGAGGTTTAGTGACAGAACTGTATAGGAATAGTAGAGAGCTGGAGAAGACAATGGAGGTGTAGTGACAGAACTGTATAGGAATAGTAGAGAGCTGGAGGAGACAATGGAGGTTTAGTGACAGAACTGTATAGGAATAGTAGAGAGCTGGAGGAGACAATGGAGGTTTAGTGACAGAACTGTATAGGAATAGTAGAGAGCTGGAGAAGACAATGGAGGTGTAGTGACAGAACTGTATAGGAATAGTAGAGAGCTGGAGGAGACAATGGAGGTGCAGTGACAGAACTGTATAGGAATAGTAGAGAGAGCTGAAGGAGATAATGGAGGTGTAGTGACAGAACTGTATAGGAATAGTAAAGAGCTGGAGGAGACAATGGAGGCGTAGTGACAGAACTGTATAGGAATAGTAGAGAGCTGGAGGAGATAATGGAGGCGTAGTGACAGAACTGTATAGGAATAGTAGAGAGCTGGAGGAGACAATGAAGGTTTAGTGACAGAACTGTATAGGAATAGTAGAGAGCTGGAGAAGACAATGGAGGTGTAGTGACAGAACTGTATATGAATAGTAGAGAGCTGGAGGAGACAATGGAGGTGCAGTGACAGAACTGTATATGAATAGTAGAGAGCTGGAGGAGACAATGGAGGTGCAGTGACAGAACTGTATATGAATAGTAGAGAGAGCTGGAGAAGACAATGGAGGCGTAGTGACAGAACTGTATAGGAATAGTAGAGAGCTGGAGAAGACAATGGAGGCGTAGTGACAGAACTGTATAGGAATAGTAGAGAGCTGGAGGAGACAATGGAGGTGTAGTGACAGAACTGTATAGGAATAGTAGAGATGGAGGAGACAGTGGAGGTGCAGTGACAGAACTGTATAGGAAGGAATAGTAGAAAGAGCTGGAGAAGACAATGGAGGTATAGTGACAGAACTGTATAGGAACAGTAGAGAGATGGAGGAGACAATGCAGGTGTAGTGACAGAACTGTATAGGAATAGTAGAGAGCTGGAGGAGACTGTCACAACTGAGGGCTGAGGCTGACCTGGGGAAGCCTCAGGTGTAGGGGCTGGTGTGTAAGTGAACTGTGGAGGTAGAATTGGGTTCCTAGACATACAGGAGATCTAGCACCATCTGCCCGATGGCGTGACCACGACAACAGAATTGTAAAAGCAAAAGTCAGTTTATTGAACACACAGTTTAGACACCTTGGATATGCATTGACCTCAATAGTGGATGTGCAGAGAGATACACGGTACAGTTCCTAGGAGCGCAGAGGTAATAAGTGCTGTGGCTTAGTAGAACAAGATATTAATAGTCCTTGCCAAATCCGGAACTAGAAAGTCTGTGCCACAGCCAACCGCTGATGAGAGGAACGAGCAGGTACTGCCCAGCAGATGATGCACAGAGGCTGGGGTAACACAGATGCACAGATGTTGAGGTGATACTTGGTGGAACGGCAGAGATTACCAGGTGGAGCTGGTATGCACAAAAGGTGTACTGAACTCACCGCTGAGTCCGTGGGTGAGCATCGATGGAGACTGTGGTTTGATGTTGTGTGGTCAGAGATGCAGAACAATATTGAGATATCGCTGGTAATGTAGAATGAAAATGGAGATGATGTAACGCACCGCTTGGAGGCTGATAGTGATTCTAGAGCACTGCTGGAAGCTGGAGGCAATGTTAGCACAACGCAGGAAGCTGGAAGCCAGTGATGAATGCACTACTGAACTTGGAGAGCAATGCTGCAGAGAATAGGAGCAAGAAGCGATACCAGAACACCGCTGGAGGCGAAGCAGGACCAACGCTGTGAGCAGGAAGCCAGTGTCAGATCGCAGGAGGTAACCAGGAGCAATGCTGGAACACTGCAGAAGTCAGGCTGCACCGCTGGATGGTAGCTGGTGCAAGTCTCTTAGGGGAGCTGGAATACCTGGAGAAACAAGCTGTAGAATCCACAAACAGGAGAGATCTGTGTACAAGGTTAGACAACCAAAGCACTGACGATTACCCAGCCCTGGAGCAGGATATTTATACCAGCTGGTGAGCAGGTATTGGCTGGGTGATTAGGCAGAGTCCAGAGTGCAGCGGAAAGGCTGTAGCATAACATGTGATGTGAACAAGCATGGCTGCGCCCATGCTTGAATCTGGAGGGAAAGTCTGTTTGTATATTCCATGTGGTAAACAGCAGTAATGGTGGTGGAGGCCGCGAAGGGCAGGAGACGCCATACTTTAAAACAAGTGGGTTTTAACGGTAATGCTGCCATGACAGCGCTGCCGGGATCACAGAGAAGAGACTTCAGGCAATGAAATGCAGCGCGCTGCACGCAGACAGCGCAGGTGGAATCCAGGCTTGGAACGCTGGGACAGTCTCAGGAGACACTTAGAAGTTAAATAGTGTTGACAAATTACCCGGATCGTGACAGAAACAATGGAGGTGTAGTGACAGAACTGTATAGGAATAGTAGAGAGAGCTGGAGGAGTCAATGGAGGTGTAGTGACAGAACGGTATAGGAATAGCAGAGGAAGCTGGAGGAGACAATGGAGGTGCAGTGACAGAACTGTATAGGAATAGTAGAGAGAGATGGAGGAGACAATGGAGGTGCAGTGACAGAACTGTATAGGAATAGTAGAGAGAGATGGAGGATACAATGGAGGTGTAGTGACAGAACTGTACAGGAATAGTAGAGAGAGCTGGAGGAGTCAATGGAGGTGTAGTGAAAGAACTGTATAGGAATAGCAGAGGAAGCTGGAGGAGACAATGGAGGTGCAGTGACAGAACTGTATAGGAATAGTAGAGAGAAATGGAGGAGATAATGGAGGGAGGTGCAGTGACAGAACTGTATAGGAATAGTAGAGAGAGATGGAGGATACAATGGAGGTGTAGTAACAGAACTATATAGGAATAGTAGAGAGAGCTGGAGAGGACAATGGAGGTCTTGTGACAGATTATATAGGAATAGTAGAGAGAGCTGGAGAAGATAATGGAGGTGTAGTGATAGATTATATAGGGATAATAGAGAGAGCTGAAGAAGACAATTGAGGTGTAGTGACAGAACTGTATAGGAATAGTGGAGAGAGCTGGAGGAGACAATGGAGGTGTAGTGACAAAACTGTATAGGAATAGTAGAGCTGGAGAAGACAATGGAGGGGTAGTGACAGAACTATATAGGAATAGTAGAGAGCTGGAGGAGACAATGGAGGTGTAGTGACAGAACTGTATAGGAATAGTAGAGAGCTGGAGGAGACAATGGAGGGGTAGTGACAGAACTATATAGGAATAGTAGAGCTGGAGAAGACAATGGAGGGGTAGTGACAGAACTATATAGGAATAGTAGAGCTGGAGAAGACAATGGAGGGGTAGTGACAGAACTGTATAGGAATAGTGGAGAGAGCTGGAGGAGACAATGGAGGTGTAGTGACAGAACTGTATAGGAATAGTAGAGCTGGAGAAGACAATGGAGGTGTAGTGACAGAACTATATAGGAATAGCAAAGAGAGCTGGAGAAGACAATGGAGGCGTAGTGACAGAACTGTATAGGAATAGTAGAGAGAGCTGGAGAAGACAATGGAGGCGTAGTGACAGAACTGTATAGGAATAGTAGAGAGCTGGAGAAGACAATGGAGGTGCAGTGACAGAACTATACAGGAATAGCAAAGAGAGCTGGAGAAGACAATGGAGGCGTAGTGACAGAACTGCATAGGAATAGTAGAGCTGGAGGAGACAATGGAGGTTTAGTGACAGAACTGTATAGGAATAGTAGAGAGCTGGAGAAGACAATGGAGGTGTAGTGACAGAACTGTATAGGAATAGTAGAGAGCTGGAGGAGACAATGGAGGTTTAGTGACAGAACTGTATAGGAATAGTAGAGAGCTGGAGGAGACAATGGAGGTTTAGTGACAGAACTGTATAGGAATAGTAGAGAGCTGGAGAAGACAATGGAGGTGTAGTGACAGAACTGTATAGGAATAGTAGAGAGCTGGAGGAGACAATGGAGGTGCAGTGACAGAACTGTATAGGAATAGTAGAGAGAGCTGAAGGAGATAATGGAGGTGTAGTGACAGAACTGTATAGGAATAGTAAAGAGCTGGAGGAGACAATGGAGGCGTAGTGACAGAACTGTATAGGAATAGTAGAGAGCTGGAGGAGATAATGGAGGCGTAGTGACAGAACTGTATAGGAATAGTAGAGAGCTGGAGGAGACAATGAAGGTTTAGTGACAGAACTGTATAGGAATAGTAGAGAGCTGGAGAAGACAATGGAGGTGTAGTGACAGAACTGTATAGGAATAGTAGAGAGCTGGAGGAGACAATGGAGGTGCAGTGACAGAACTGTATATGAATAGTAGAGAGCTGGAGGAGACAATGGAGGTGCAGTGACAGAACTGTATATGAATAGTAGAGAGCTGGAGAAGACAATGGAGGCGTAGTGACAGAACTGTATAGGAATAGTAGAGAGCTGGAGAAGACAATGGAGGCGTAGTGACAGAACTGTATAGGAATAGTAGAGAGCTGGAGGAGACAATGGAGGTGTAGTGACAGAACTGTATAGGAATAGTAGAGCTGGAGGAGACAATGGAGGTGTAGTGACAGAACTGTATAGGAATAGTAGAGAGCTGGAGGAGACAATGGAGGTGTAGTGACAGAACTGTATATGAATAGTAGAGAGAGCTGGAGAAGACAATGGAGGTGTAGTGACAGAACTGTATAGGAATAGTAGAGAGATGGAGGAGACAATGGAGGTGTAGTGACAGAACTGTATAGGAATAGTAGAGAGCTGGAGAAGACAATGGAGGCGTAGTGACAGAATTGTATAGGAATAGTAGAGAGCTGGAGGAGACAATGGAGGTTTAGTGACAGAACTGTATAGGAATAGTAGAGAGCTGGAGAAGACAATGGAGGTGTAGTGACAGAACTGTATAGGAATAGTAGAGAGCTGGAGGAGACAATGGAGGTGCAGTGATAGAACTGTATAGGAATAGTAGAGAGCTGGAGAAGACAATGGAGGCGTAGTGACAGAATTGTATAGGAATAGTAGAGAGCTAGAGAAGACAATGTAGGCGTAGTGACAGAACTGTATAGGAATAGTAGAGAGCTGGAGGAGACAATGGAGGTGTAGTGACAGAACTGTATAGGAATAGTAGAGAGCTGGAGAAGACAATGGAGGTTTAGTGACAGAACTGTATAGGAATAGTAGAGAGCTGGAGGAGACAATGGAGGTTTAGTGACAGAACTGTATAGGAATAGTAGAGAGCTGGAGAAGACAATGGAGGTGTAGTGACAGAACTGTATAGGAATAGTAGAGAGCTGGAGGAGACAATGGAGGTGCAGTGACAGAACTGTATAGGAATAGTAGAGAGAGCTGAAGGAGATAATGGAGGTGTAGTGACAGAACTGTATAGGAATAGTAGAAAGCTGGAGGAGACAATGGAGGCGTAGTGACAGAACTGTATAGGAATAGTAGAGAGCTGGAGGAGACAATGGAGGTGTAGTGACAGAACTGTATATGAATAGTAGAGAGAGCTGGAGAAGACAATGGAGGCAGAGCCGGCCATAGGCATAGGCAAACTAGGCAATTGCCTAGGGCATTTGATATGCCTAGGGGCATCAGCAGCTTCTGCTGATTAAAATGATATGCGGCATGCCTATATTCTGTGCGTAGCATTTCATATGCAGATACAGCCACAGTCTCACACAGTATATTGGCATGCTGCATATCATTTTAATCAGCAGAAGCTGCTTGTGTATCCTAGCCACATAGCAATGCAAATAAGATGCATTTTCATCAAAAAAAGGTGCCAGATGTTAGCATTGAGGCAAGATTTATAAGGACACATCTTTATCTGTATCCAAGCAGAGGCAGAGGTCACAGTGTTAGAGGCAGTGTGAGTGCTGTGTGCGTGTGTGTGTGTGTGTGTGTGTGTGTGTGTGTGTGTGTGTGTGTGTGTGTGTGTGTGTTGGTTGGTTGTGCAGTAGTGTTCGGAATATGTGTAAGGAGCATTATGTGTGTCATGTAAAAATGCATTAATAATGTGCAACATATGTGTAAGGGGCACTATGTGTGTCATTATGTGTATAAGGGCATTACTAATGTGTAGCATTATGTGTATAAGGTGCTCTACTATGTGGCGTTGCGTATAGAAAGGGCACTACTGTGTCATCTAATGTGAATAAAGAGCAATATGGTGTGGTGTAATGTGAATAAGGAGCAATTCAGTGTGATGTAATGTGAATAAGGGGCTCTACTGTGAGGAGTAACGTATATAAGGTAAAGTGATACTATAGTGGGATGTAATATGAATTATGGACACTATCGCATGATCAAATGTGAATAAAGTTGCACTACTGTGTGGCGTAATTGGAATTGGGCTTACTATTGTGTGGCCATGCCCCTTCCCAGCAAAAACACACCCCTTTTTGGGCTGTGCGGCAAATGTGTGAACTGTTCCTATTTAAAATATAGGGGGTACAAACACCAAAATGAGGACTGCTATGGGTGAGGGGTGATGGTGCTGGGAAAGAGGTGCAGGGTCAGAGGCTGGGAAAGAGGTGCTAGGGGGCACCAGATAAAATCTTGCCTAGGGCATCATATTGGCTAGGGCCGGCTCTGAATGGAGGTGTAGTGACAGAACTGTATAGGAATAGTAGAGCTGGAGGAGACAATGGAGGTGCAGTGACAGAACTGTATAGGAATAGTAGAGAGCTGGAGGAGACAATGGAGGTGTAGTGACAGAACTGTATAGGAATAGTAGAGAGCTGGAGGAGACAATAGAGGTGTAGTGACAGAACTGTATAGGAATAGTAGAGAGCTGGAGGAGACAATGGAGGCGTAGTGACAGAACTGTATAGGAATAGTAGAGAGCTGGAGGAGACAATGGAGGTGTAGTGACAGAACTGTATATGAATAGTAGAGAGAGCTGGAGAAGACAATGGAGGTGCAGTGAATTGTGTGTGGGGTCAGTACAAGAACAGCAGAGAGAGCTGCAGGATAGGATACGGTGTAGTAAGCTGTAAGCTATGTTGGTGAATGTATCTGAGCGAGTGGAATAAGGCTCTGGGGGAAAGTGATTGAGTGGGAACATGTAGGTCATCTTCCTCTCCCGTCTGTATATTTAACATCAGTTTGATTTCTGCATTTTATATTTAGTCTCAGAACATTTGAAGCCAAGAGTCCCCAGGTTGCCTCTCGTAGCCTGTAATGTGTCACATGTGGGAGTTTCTTACATACACCACAAGAGAAGTCAGCTTTATGCTCAGTATTATTGCTTTTCAATATGTTTCTTAAACCATGGCCTGGCACATGAGAGCAGGCATTTACAAAGGTGGCAGAGCAGCCGGAGACGTGTGTTTTGTGAGCGGTTGGCTGACGTCCAGTCCTTGATGAGAACTGGGAGTTTATCCAGCAGGTACTGAACATTATACAAATGATTCAGAGCAGCCTGGCAAGGAGTGTGGCGCATACACAATCTATGATAATGAGACTGGGGGACAAAAACATTGCAGACACTGTATGGAAGGAGGTGAGCATGGTGCCTCAGGGGGTAGTCTGGCTTCCAGCTGCAACTACCTACATGCCCTACCAGCCAGAGGATGATAACCTGCGGCTCTCCTGGAATTGCCAATCTATAGTTCTCTAGCGATTGTGGCACCATAAGTTCCAATATATACTTCTAGCCTCAGATTGTGACTCTGCAGCTGTTGCTGAACTACTGATCCAAGAATGTCATTTCATCCAAGGGATGCCAGCCAGTAGCTCTCCAGCCACTTCCAAGATGCGTCTCTCCGGATGTATGCCCACAACAGCTGTTGCCCACTAGGGATGTAAAGAGTGTGGAGCCAGAAGATGCCAGCACAGCTTAAGTGTTCAACAATCTTGTAATTTCTCCAACACTACAGGCTTCATAGGGTTCCTCATGAAAGCACCTGTCAGTCACCAATGACTAATAACAAAGGGTGGTGGCATGACCGTGCGTTACTGCAAGCAGCGCGCCTATACGTTTTCCTTTTCACACAAAAAAGTTCACTAAGATAATTTTGCCATTATGTGTTTGGTCTGTGTGGCAATAAGAGTCCATGACTAGGAATAATATCTTCTATATATTAGCCCAGTTCTGTGACTTTGTGACTCATTTGCTAGCGCTGGGCGGAGTCACAATGCTGGGCGGAGTCAGAGTCACAGATCTGGGCTAATAAGGAGGCATCTAGGTATGACCCCAGTCGTGTGATTGGCGGAGTGTCTGAAGAGGGGTTGTGATCCCTCGGAGCTGTTTGCCAATCACCTGTCGGTGGGGCGTGGCGGCAGTCAACTTGGCACTGTGTAATTGACTAAAGGCGGAGGACGGGTAACGGGCCGCAGCTGTCTGACGTGGCGACAGCCGGTGAGTCTGAGGCGGCGGCAGCAGAGGATGGATCCGCCCGGGGCGGATGTGAGCGGGCAGCCGAGAGATGCGAGCGGGGAGCGGGCACAGTCTGAGGCGGCAGCAGCAGATGGACGGATTCGCCCAGGGAGGATGAGAGCGGGGAGCCGAGAGATGCGAGCGGGGAGCTGGCGCAGTCTGAGGCGGCAGCAGCAGAGGACGGATCCGCTCAGGGAGGATGAGAGCGGGGAGCTGAGAGATGAGAGCGGGGAGCCGGCGCCGAAGCATGGAGACACAGAGACAAGCAAGTGACCCGCAGTACACAGCGGCTGCAGCACCTCCTCCCCTCCCCGGCCCACACTCTGTGTATATACCTGCTTTATGTACTCCCTCCATACACACATACATACCTGCTGTACACACATCTACACCCCCACACACATACCTGTCTACCCTATGTACCCCCTCCATACACACATATATCTGCTGTACACTCATACCTACCAATGCCTGCCAGACCCTCTCCCCCATCCACGGCACCCCTACACCCGCCCCTCCCCCACCTGCAGCACCTCCGGACCCCCTACCCCACCCGCGAAACCCCCCCTTCCCCACCCGCAGTGCCTCCGGAACCCCTCCCCCATCTGCAACAGCTGCTCCTGCCCCTCTCCTAACCGCAGAGCATCTGGACCGCTCCCCCATCTGCGGCCCCCTCCCCATCGCAAGGGGCTTTGCCCCCTTCACCATCTGATGCCCTTTCGTCGTGCAATTGTAATTCTCTATATAATACAAATATTGAATGCCGAAAAGGCGTTCGGGGGTTAAGGGGGCGTAACCCCTTGCGACGGTGTGAAGAGCGCCCGTAGGGCGCGATGAATCACCTAGTTTCCTATAATTACTTTAAAATGCTAAACTCCACTGTCGCTAATACTTGTTGACAATAGGTAGACTGGTACTTCTAACTTATGCAGGGCTGGGATTCCTGCAAAGTTGTCTCTGTGGTATGTGCCACCGATTTGAAGAACATGCTCATTAGTTATTTACTAGTAATAGTTTATTTGTCCGTTACATCTGATGTAACTGCTGTACTGCATTAGGATAATTCTGCTAAATAATTCTGAGTTCTTATAGACCTAACTGTACAAGTTGTAGCCTCACAAGTGGTGCATACCTCAAAACCACCACCTGCCACCTCCAACACATCCCACCCCCACCCCCCACCACCAACACATCCCCCCCACCCCCACCACCTCCCATTACCAACACATCCCTCCTACCACTATCCACTACTACCTCCCACCACCACATCCCCCTACCACCACATACTCCTACCACCACCACATCCCTTTACCACCACTGCCACCTCCCACCATCTCATTAACCTACCACCACCAACACATCCCCTATCACCACCAACACCACATCCCCCTACCACCACCCATTGCTACCTCCCACCACCTCATTAACCTATCACCACCACCTCCCACCACCACTACATTCTCCTACCACCACCGCCACCTCCCTACTACCACATACTCCTACCACTACCACATCCCCCTACCACCACCTCCCACCATCTCATTACCCTCCCAACACCACTAAATCCACTACCACCACCACATCCCACAACCAACATATTGCCCCCACCACACCATACTACCACCACATCCACCACTACATACCCCTACCACCACCACAACCTCATTACCCTACCACCACCACATCCCCCTACTACAACCATATCCTTCCAAAACAATATATCTCTATCCCTACCACCACCACCTCTCACCATCAACACATTGCCCCACCACCACCTCTACCCTCCACCACATCCCCCTACCACCACCACAACCTCCCACCACTTCAATACCCTAGCACCACCACCACTACTTCCCCCTACCTCCACCACCTCCCATCACCAAAACATCCCTCTCTACCCCTACCACATCCTCCCACCACAACCCCCCCCCCACCACCTTGCATTACATACCCCTACCACCACCGTCATATTTCCCTACAATCAACATCACCTCCCACCACCACATCCCCCTCATCGCACACCAACACCCCCCCACCACATCCCCCTCCCACCACCACTACATCCGACTACCACAACAAACACTTCCCCCTCCACTACCACATCCCGCAACACCACCACCTCCCTCCACCACATCCCTCTCACCTCCCACCAACACTTCCTAACACAACCACATTCGCCTACCACCACCAACACTTTCACACACCACCACCTTCCACCAGCACATAACCCTATCCCTGTACACATTAATTAGAGGATGAATCCTGTTGTAGCTAACCTAGGAGTATACTGTAGGAATATAGTTATATTTCTAGATTCATGCTCCAATTAGTGTGTACATATACAAGATTGCTGGGCATGATGCTGGGGTAGGATTGGAAATTGGCAGTCACGCCTTGTGGCATCAGAGAAAATAATAAAATATTAATAATAAAAAGAAGAAGAATTGGCTGGCAGGAGAGTGTGATTATGGTCTGTCATCCAGCACGCAGCTGTCAGCAGAGTCTGAGGGAAAGATTTTTCTTTATTGATTGTTGTTTTAGTTACACGGTGACATTTTCCTCATAGGATATAATATATCTATATTACTGGCTGACGTGCGACGTGCAGTACTAGTAAATTAGTAGAGAATACTATATTACTAGTTTAGAAAAACATTACTAATGCTGCAATTAATTAGCCGGGTACACGGTTTGTCACAATGCACAAATAATAGGCATTGTAGACCAAACTGGACACAAATGGTTACATGTGGACCCGAAACAACCACCAATTCCAATCAATATAGGAGCAGAGTTATCAAATACGATTCAGAAAGAGGCCCTATGTGATTCCCTTTCATCATTCTCATTTTTGTCATTAAACTCCTCCATGGGGGACCCTAACACATTACCAGGATAAGGGGCTGAGTCAGTTGTGCATCTCTCTGCCTATTACGGTAGGCTGACCATAGGGGGCAAGCAGAATCAGCCTCCTGTAGCTTCTGTAATTGACACGCAGAAGCTGCCAGAATGGGCCCTGGCCGTACCCGTGTGTAATTGTATCTGCCTGTAAGTACTTCTGGCCTTTGCATGGACTGACCCATTCCTTTTTGGGAGTGTCCCATTAGTTGTTATGGAAATTGTGATGTTAGTGTATTAGAATGCTTAATATTTGTAGACACTCCCTTACTAAGATGTGTCAGCCTGAATCTTCAGTGATGGTCCCTAGGACCAGGGGGATGCTGGGAAGTGGGTGGTCCAGTTTGCAGTGTGCCTGTAGTTGGTGATGGAATAAAGCAGCACAGCAGTGAACTCACATGTCTCTGTGTCCTGATGACTGGATTTACAAACATATGAACAAAACATGGTGTCAGAAGAAGTTTAACTTGGACTGCTAGTGCTCTCAGAGTGTGACAGAATCCTGCAGCAGTCTGTAAGGCTGTGATACTCAGTGTCTGCAAAACCTGCCGTGTGCTCCTCTCTTCAAACAGTGAGTAACCATGGATAAACTAGCTCCTCCAAAAGGCATGCTGATGTCTGGTAACTTGTCTGAAAACTGGAAAAGATTTAAGCAAAGGTTTAATATATATCTTGCTGCATGTGGAGCTGATACAGAGGCTGACAAAACGAAGGCATCCATTTTCCTCCATGTGATAGGAGAGGATGTGCTGGACATTTATAATAGTTTTCAGTTTGCTGAGGGGCAGAATGTGGTGCTATCTTCTATAATGCAAAAGTTTGAAGATTACTTTGTGCCAAGGAAAAATGTGACATATGAAAGATATAAGTTTTTCACATGTGATCAGAAGTCTGTAGCTGGATTTGATCAGTATGTTACAGAGCTGCAATCGCTCAGTAAAACCTGTGAGTTTGGTGATTTAAAGGATTCACTGATTAGAGATCGTATTGTCTGTGGAATACCAGATAATGGACTCAGAGAGAGACTGCTGAGAGAGCAAGACCTAACACTAGACAAGGCAGTGACTATGTGTAGATCTGCAGAAATAACTAGATTTCAAGCCAAAAAGTTACACAAGGAAGTTGATGCTGCTGTCCATGTAGTGCAGAACACAGAGCTAAGCAAACCTCCATTCTCAAGAATGAAGCAGTCTAAGCCACAGTCTAATAAGGAAATGTGTAGTAGATGTGGAAATGCTCACAATCCTAAAATGTGCCCGGCTTATGGTAAAACCTGCATGAAATGTGGTAGACTTAATCACTTTGCCAAATGCTGTAAAATTAAAAGTGAAACAACCAATGTGCATGCTGTTAAACAAACAGAGGAATTCTTTGTGGATTGCATTGAACTTTGCAGTGCAGATAAGAAAGAATGGATTGTCCCTTTAACTGTGAACGAGATTGTCATTCCCTTTAAGCTTGATACTGGCGCACAGGTGAATTTAATATCGTTTCAAGATTATAAGACTTTTAGAGTAAAACATAAAATTCATCCATCCAAAGTGAAAGTTACAGGGTACACTGGGGAGGAAATTCCTGTGAAAGGTACATGCTTAGTGACACTGAAATATAAGGGACAACAGTTTAAAACATCTCTACTGATTGTGGATAAAAATGTACAACCGATTCTAGGATTAAGTTCCTGTGAGAAACTAAGCTTGCTAAAGAAAGTTTTTATGGTGACATCAGTAGAAGATGACTGCAAATCGATGTTTACAGAATAAAGAGACTTGTTTGAAGGTCTAGGTTGTTTGCCTGGAGAGCATAAAATAAATATAGACACGCAAGTTTCTTCAGTGATTCACCCTTGTAGAAAAGTGCTGTTTGCGCTGAGAGAAAAACTGAAACAAGAGTTAAATCGAATGGAAGCCTTGGGTGTGATACAGAAAGTTGATGAGCCTACTGAATGGGTAAGCTCCTTAGTAATTGTTGAAAAGAAAAATGGACAACTCAGAATATGTCTAGACTCCAGAGATTTAAACAAAGCTATTAAACGAGAACATTTCAAACTACCAACCAGAGATGAAATCATGTCGCAATTTGCGGGAGCAAAATAGTTCAGTAAATTGGATGCATCTTCAGGATTCTGGCAAATGAAGCTAGATGAGGCCAGCTCAAAGCTTTGTACATTTAATACACCAGAAGGTCGATACAGATTTCTTCGACTACCATATGGAATATTGTCTGCTCCAGAAGTATATCACAAAAAGATACACATGATTTTTGAACATATTCCAGGTGTTGAAACAATGATGGATAACATTATTGTCTGGGGATCTACAAAGGAAGAACATGATTCTAGATTGAGACAAGTAATGGAACTTGTCAAGAAAGTGAATCTAAAGCTAAACAAGGACAAATGTGAATTTGGCGTGAATACACTTACCTTTATGGGCGACGTGGTCTGGGATCAAGGTGTAAAACCAGACCCAAGGAAAATATCAGCCATAGTGAACATGGAACGTCCTAACAACAAAGACGACGTCAGAAGATTCCTAGGAATGATTACTTACTTAGGAAAGTTTATTTCTCAACTCTCTGAACGAACAGCCTCTCTTAGATGGTTGTTGGACAAAGATAACGAGTAGATGTGGTCACATGAACAAGAAGAAAGTTGGCAAAACTTGAAACAGATCATTACAGAGCAACCAGTGCTAAAATTCTTTGATCCTGCAAAAAGAATAAGAATTTCAGCAGATGCTTCGCAATTTGGCCTAGGCTCAGTGCTGTTACAAGAATATGAGGATACATGGCAACCAGTAATCTATGCATCAAAAGCACTGACAAGTGCTGAAACAAGGTATGCTCAGATAGAAAAAGAACTTCTAGCGATCACATATGCATGTGAGCGATTTCATCAGTTTGTGTATGGTCAAACATTTACAGTGGAAACTGACCACAAGCCATTGGTAGCTATCATGACTAAATCATTACATGACTGTCCCATGAGAATTCAACGAATGCTTATCAGACTACAGAAATATGATGTACACTTGCTGTACTGTCCCGGCAAATACATGTACATTGCTGATACGCTTTCTCGTGCTGTGGACAAAAGTGAAGGTTCCAAAAGTCTGATGGATGAAGAGATAGAAGCCTATGTTAATTTGATCGTAGCTTCTCTACCAGTGTATCTTGCAAGACAAGAACAGATTAGGAAAGAAACTGAGACAGATGACACAATGAAAGTGTTGAAAGATATCATTCTGAAAGGTTGGCCAGCAGGAAAACATTCGTGCCCGTTGTCTATTCATGATTATTGGATGTATCGCAGTGACCTTACAGTTGTCGATGCTATTATTTACAAAGGCAATAGGTTTGTCATACCTGCACGACTAAGAAAAACTATGCTGTGCAAGATACATGAAGGTCACTTAGGAGAAGAAAAATGTAAGCGGAGAGCACGTGAAGTTATGTATTGGCCAAGAATGAACCAAGACATAGCACAGACTACAGCTACATGTGAATTATGTCTTGCATATAGACCGAAACAACAAGTCAAAGAGACCGTACCAGAAAGTTGGCGCAGATTTGTTTGATTGTAATGGGAAAACGTACATTGTCGTGACTGATTATTACTCTAACTAATGCCTTTTATTACTCTAACTACCCTGAGGTGAAGACACTACATACAACTACTAGTAAAGCCGTAATCAATTGCATGAAGTCAATCTTTGCAAGGCATGGTGTTCCTATGGAAGTGTTCACTGACAATGGTCCTCAGTTTTCCAGTGCTGAATTTAGACAATTTGCCGATGAGTGGGAATTTGTTCATACTACGTCAAGTCCCCACTATCCACGCTCAAATGGGTTGGTGGAAAGTTCAGTAAAAACTGTAAAGAGTCTCATGAAAAAAGCTCAAGAAGGTAAAGAAGATTTCTACAAAAGTCTTTTAATCTACCGTAGTACACCTTTGCAGAATGGACTTTCTCCTGCATAAATGCTGATGGGAAGGAGGATTAGAGCAAATCTCCCGATACATGATAAACTGCTTAATACACATAACTCAGCGTTGGTCAGACTGAGTAAGGAACGTCAACAGGCAAAACAGAAACTGTTCCATGACAGACGAACAAAACGCTTATCTGATCTAAAATCGGGTGACCAAGTCCGTCTCAGAGATCACGAAAAAGGTATTTGGGTGCAGAAAGGTATTATGCAAGCACAAGTAGCACCAAGATCTTATACAGGTTGAGTATCCCTTATCCAAAATGCTTGGGACCAGAGGTATTTTGGATATGGGATTTTTCCGTATTTTGGAATAATTGCATACCATAATGAGATATCAAGGTGATGGGACCTAAGTCTAAGCACAGAATGCATTTATGTTACGTATACACCTTATACACACAGCCTGAAGGTAATTTTAGCCAATATTTTTTATAACTTTGTGCATTAAACAAAGTGTGTCTACATTCACACAATTCATTTATGTTTCATATACACCTTATACACACAGCCTGAAGGTCATTTAATACAATATTTTGAATAACTTTGTGTATTAAACAAAATTTGTGTACATTGAGCCATCAGAAAACAAAAGTTTCACTATCTCACTCTTACTCAAAAAAGTCCGTATTTCAGAATATTCCATATTTCGGAATATTTGGATATGGGATACTCAACCTGTACTATACGTACAGAGAATGGAACGGAAGTAAAAAGAAATCGGGTGGATTTAAGATCTCAACCTAACCATAATGAAGACAACATGACTGAAGAATACCCTTCATCTGACATGTATGATGATCCTCATAATGGTGAACAAACCACAATTCTAGAAAGGTCCAACATGGTCGATGAAACACAGACTGTGGGGTAAATTTACTAAGGTGGGAGATTTTTTAGAACTGGTGATGTTGCCCATAGCAACCAATCAGATTATATCTATTATCTGCTAGAAGCAGCTAGATAAATGGTAAGTAGAATCTGATTGGTTGCCATGGGCAACATCACCAGTTCTAAAAAATCTCCCACCTTAGTAAATTTACCCCTGTGTATGAAAGACCCAAAAGGGAAATACGCAGACCTGAGAGACTCATTGAAACGTGTTAGATGATGTTCTTAATATGACGTTGTTAATTGTTGCATTGAAGCGTACAGGGCTTATCTTTAAAGAAAAGAGGATGTGATGTTAGTGTATTAGAAGAATGCTTAATATTTGTAGACACTCCCTTACTAACATGGACCAGGGGGATGCTGGGAAGTGGGTGGTCCAGTGTGCAGTGTGCCTGTAGTTGGTGATGGAATAAAGCAGCACAGCAGTGAACTCACATGTCTCTGTGTCCTGATGACTGGATTTACAAACATATGAACAAAACAGAAATAGTATTTGAATCTGCCCTGAGACCAGATATTGCTGTAAATCCAGTAGATGTGTGTAAACCAGTGATTCTGGTGTTACTACTTATAATCAGTATATTCTGATGTCATCACTTTAGTGCTTATTAGGAAAACTAGCTAATTATATAAAATAATGCATACCGGGGACTTCCGGTTCCGGCACCGCATGGAGTGACACGCTGCTTAGAAGCTCCGGTGCCCGCGGCCACTGACCTCTAACATATCGCCCATTTTGGGCGTCCATTGAGCGGTCACTCACACCGGCCCGCTCCCCGCACATCCGGCCCCCCTCTATGGACCGATTCCTAGCTCCTACGATGCAGGGAAAGCCTCCACGGGCCAAATCTGAAAGCCGCGGCTCGGCTTCCAAGATGGCCGCCGCAGCTTCTCTGGAGACCGGAGCTCGAACGGCGGGTACCTCAGCTCCTCCCTCGGCCCCTGTGCCCAGCGTCTCTCCATCCCTTGCTGGGTCCGCTGCCCTAGGCACGTTACTGCCCTCCTCTACCCCGGGGCATTCCTTGTCCTATGAGGACATTGTTAGAGCGGTGAAAGAGACCGTCCAGCCGTTATTTCAAGAACAAGCACAGCTGCATGCTGCTGCACTACAGCAAGCTGTCCTGGATATTAAAAGCCAGTATAAACAACTGTCCAAGCGTGTTTTACAAGTGGAACATACTGCTGGTGAAAATTTTCAGCAAATCGCTGAACTCTCCGACATCTCCGCTAAACTGCAGAAATCAGAAAACCTGGTATGGTCTAAGATCGACGATCTAGAAAATAGATCGCGCAGAAACAATCTCAGGCTCATTGGGCTCCCAGAGACGATTAAGGGCCAAGCTCTTTATCACTTCCTTCGACACACACTTCCTGATCTTCTTGGAATTCAAGATATTTGCTCGGATCTCGTGGTAGAACGTGCACACAGAACAGGCCCTGGTCGCTCCGCTGCATCCAACCGACCACGAGCTGTGCTATTTCGGTGTCTCAACTACCTCCATAAAGAGGCCCTGTGGTCTGCTTCCCGCCGTATAAGAGACCTTGTTTGGGAAGATGCCAAATTATTAATTTTCCAGGACTTCTCCCCGGAGCTTACCAGGCTACGAAAGGCGTTCTCCCCCACATGCTCAAAATTAGCCCAAGAGGGCCGAAAGTTTGCTCTACTCTACCCTGCACGCCTGAGGATTTTCGATGGCACGTCTTTTAAGGACTTCCACACCCCGGAGGATGCTGCCGCTTATCTTTCGGAGACCGAAGCCTCCGACCAAGTGCCGAAATAGCCGTCTTTTACAGACACTGCTCTGTAACTATCCTGCTTCATTGTTGTCTGGACTTAGTCACCCTCGACATACATTTATTTCTTATCCCCACCCCGTGGACTATAAGTTCCTCTGTTAGTCTTATTTGGACCTTCTCGCTAATCCCTCAGTGGTCTTCTGGGTGATGTATATATAATCTTAAAGTGACATAAGCTTCCTCTAAGCAATGTATACCTATATGCCTGTTTCTAGTTTTATATAGTTCTATATGCTTGGATGCCTGTTTTGCCCATCCATTTAGGGGTAGGCTGATGTCATCCTGACCGCTCACTCATATCCCCTATCCCTCTCCCCCCCCCCTCCCCCCTTCCACTCCCTATTTCTCCCTCCCCTATACCCCACTCCCCTTACCCTTCTCCCTCTCTCTCTCCCCCCCCCCCCCCCCCATCCCCTATGCTGCTCATTATAGTGGTCGCTGGCTAGGAGCACTGCCCTCCTTGCTGCCCTTGGTTATTACTTTAATTATAATACCGTGAAGTTGTTTACACGAATATTGTTGTGGGACCCCCCGGTGGGTCTAATATTTTCTTCTCATCTCTATGTCTCTACTATCCTTGTGTCTTCCCCCTCCCCTCCTTCCTCTTGTGTCTTTTCCCACCCTACACTGCTTATGGGTTTGTAAGATGTCTTCCTGTATGATTACTCACTACTCAAAGCCCCATGTCTTCTATTAAGGTGGGCACATGGAATGTTGGGGGTATCCACTCCCCTATCAAGAGGAAGAAGATTCTACTCTATTTAAATAGATTACATATGGATTTGGTGTTTATACAGGAGACGCACCTTCTCACCCCAGAGGCCCAAAAATTGGGTGTTTTGGGCTGGCAGGTACTCTTAGACGCTCCCTATTCTTCTAGGGCTAGGGGTGTATTGATCCTCGCTAAAAGTAGCTTGCACATTGAAGTCATTACTTCCCTGTGCGATCCTGCTGGTAGATTCCTAATACTTGAAATTTTACTTCATAATACCAAGTATGTTTTATGTTCTGTGTATGCTCCAAACTCTTATTCAAAAGGTTTTTTTAAGAGTCTCATAACAACACTGTGCCCGTTTATGCCATGTCCAATGATTGTGGGCGGAGACTTCAATATTGTGGCCTCCGCTTATATGGATTCGAACTCCTCCGCTCGTGCACGCTCCCCTCCTACCCTAGGTGTCACCTTTTTTGCACAACAACTGCATCTGACTGATGCTTGGAGATTTCTTCATCCCACTGACAGGGAGTACTCGTGTCTCTCGGCTGCTCACGGCACACTGTCCAGAATAGACTTCTTATTGCTCTCAGATTCCCTGATTCCCCAAAATGCTGAAGCACAGATGGAAACAATTTCTCTTTCTGATCACGCCCTAGTTTGGGTTTCCCTTACCACCTCATTAGACTATGGCTCCTTTAAATGCTGGCGTTTCCCCACTTCCTTTACCTCTTCCCTACAATTTCGGAACAGGTTGGAGGCATTTTGGGAGGAGTTCAGACTGGATAATGCAGCTATTGCTGAAACCGATCCCTTATTGTTCTGGCAGACCTCAAAGGCGGTTATACGCGGTAGGCTTGTGGAATATACCTCCACAAGAAAGAAACAATTTCTTTCTGAATTTAAAACCTCACAACGCTGCCTAACTGATGCCTACCAACACTTCAAACAGTCCCCGTCTCCTGCCTCAAAGAAGGTATATTTAGATTGCAAGTCTCAGTTTGGTGCTGTACTGGCATTAATGGGCGACCGCCATACATTTAGCAGAAATCACCGTTTTCATAGGTACGGCAATAAAACGGGCCGTCTCCTTTCAAATCTTCTGCGGGGTTCAGTGCCGTCCTCGGTGATCCAGACATTGAAACGAGACGATGGCTCGTTGGCTACCAGATCTGTGGACATGGCGCAGATCCTCTCAGAATTTTATACTGATATTTACTCCCCCCCTCCCCTCGATCAAGCAGCTAAAACTTCTTTCTGGGACTCTGTTTCCTTGCCTCAAATATCAACATCGGTGAAGGGGGATCTTTGCTTGCCGATTACTACCCAGGAGGTGGAAGCGGCAATTAAACATCTTAAGCCCATGAAAGCACCTGGACCCGATGGTTTCTCTGGGGAATTCTACAAAATGCTCATACTTAAATTGCTGGATCCTTTGACCCTGGTATTTAATAGCATTTTATCTTCCCATTCCCTCCCTCTGTACTTTAACGAAGCCCTGATACGTCTCCTTCCCAAACCGGGAAGGGATCCCCATCTCCCCGGTTCATACCGCCCCATCTCCTTGCTCAACGTCGACTATAAACTCTTTACGAAAATTATTGCAGATAGGTTAAAAGGATTACTCCCCTCCATTATCCATCCTGACCAAACTGGTTTCATCTCAGGCCGACACTCCACTAACAATATCCGTAAAGTTCTTGCCGCGGCCACCTGGTTACACTCCAGCGGAGACCCTGACCCTCAATACATCCTCTCCCTGGACGCGGAGAAAGCGTTTGATCTTGTCAGTTGGGATCACCTATACACGACGCTGGATAAGTTTGGGTTTCCGCTGGACCTGATCAACATGATACGTAATTTGTATTCCCCCTCCTCATCTCGCATCATGTGTAATGGCTACCTGTCGGCTCCTATTCCTCTTCACCGAGGCACAAGGCAGGGCTGCCCCCTTTCCCCACTATTATTTGCTATCGCCATAGAGCCCCTGGCTATTAAACTGCGGCATCTCCCAGAATACTCCGGAGTATTGGTTCATGGCCATGAGCTCCGTGTGAGTTTGTTTGCAGATGACATGCTCCTCTTTATTTCACGACCTGAGACCTCTGTCCCGTCGATCATGCTGGCTATTTCTGAGTTTGGTGCTTTTGCGGGATATCGTGTTAATGCCTCTAAGTCTGAACTCTTCCCACTCAACTCGATTGCCTGTCAGCGCCCCCCGGTGCCAGTTCTCACTCAATTTAAGAGAAACACCTTAGGCCTTAAATACTTGGGTATATATATCCCTGTGAATATCTTAGACCTATACTCAGTCAACTATACCGCTGTTTTTAACAAAGTTTCCCAATTGCTATCCACCTGGTCATCTCTTCCTGTGTCCCTACTAGGAAGAGTAGCTATTTTGAAGAGTATTGTATTCCCCAAGATCTCTTATCTACTCCAGATGATTCCTATCCAGCCCCCTACTAAAGACTTAAAAGAATATGATAGAATGTTCTCCAAATTCCTGTGGAATCACAAGAGGTCTCGGATTTCTTTACCTAAACTTAAACTCCCCCGTGCCCAGGGTGGCTTGGCTGTACCAGACCTCTTGGCTTTCTTCCAGGCCGCGAACTTTAGGTATATCTCGGATTGGCTAAGGGGCACCTCCTCATATGTTAATTATGACATGGAACAGAGCCTTGTACACCCTTACGACTTAAGGGCTTTGCTACATACCCCGAAAGCTTTGCTCCCACCAATGGTACGCCCTAATATTCTTTTCTGGGACGCCTATCGTTCCTGGTGGGCCATTAACAAGGCCCTACATCGCAACCCAGAATACTCTCCTTTCATCCCATTGTGCGGAAACCCCTGCTTCACTCCTCCCCTTGACAATACCAAATTCCTCACATGGAAATCTAGGGGCATAGCCCTCATTCGTGATGTGTTCGACCCGGGTGGCCATGTATTGTCATTCGCGGATCTAGCCGAGAGACACGGTGTGCCCTCATCTGATTTCTTCATGTTCCTACAAGTACGCCATTTTGTACAAACTCTCCCCATCCCTCCTGTGCACGAGCGGAGAAAGGATCCCTTGTCCGCCCTGCTGGTCACGTTACCTACCTTTTCATATAAGATATGCTGGTTATACCGGGACTTGTTGCCCGGCAAGCCGGAGGTATTCTGGCCCCCCATGTTGTCAAAATGGTCGAGTGAGTGGTCCTGGGACCCATCGGTGGAGTGCTTCCTCTCCCCCCTTCCTGCTATACTGAAAGCCCTGCATTCTGCCCAGCTTCAGGAAATCCACTTCAAATTTTTACATCGGGCATATATTGCCCCGGGACAACGCAAATATATGGTCTCTACAGACTCTGGTCGTTGCCCCAAATGTAAAGCACCAAATGCTCTCTTTATGCATAACTTTTGGCATTGTCCGAAAATTAAACGATTCTGGAATAAAGTAGTATGGTATATAAAATCCACCTTCCGGATCTCTCTCCCTATGGACCCAGCGGCACTCCTCGGCCTTAATACTACAACCTGGCGTTTACATCCATCCCAGACATACTGCATTCCGTTTTTATATGTACTATTGACCCTGGGGAAAAAGTTAATTCTGAATCATTGGATATATCGAACCTCCCCCTCCCTAGGTAACCTCAAGTCTTTACTTACTAATACACTATACTTTGAACGCCAATCAACTCTCCCAGACCTTGACCGCAACGCTTTGCGCTTTTATAAGAAATGGGGACTATACATTGACTCTCTTCTACCCCCACAACGAACTCATATACTGAAATTGTTTGATTCCCTTAGTTGGGATTCTTACCGCAGACTAGGTATCCCTATTGGTGATGATCCACCTTCGGCATCAGGGTGATGCTCGCTTTCGTACCTTGATACTGAGCGATTTGATCCCCACAGTCCCTAGGAATGTGCCTTATCATGTACGATGAATATTTGTTAGGCATCTGCAACCCCCCCCCCCCCCCCCCCCTCCTCCCTCACACTTCTTATCCATGTCTTTGTTGTCTTTCTTTCTTCTTTCTTTTTCTCTATGATTGTCTAGTTGATTTTGGTTTGGCACATATGTGACAATGTGCAGTTTTTCTTCAATAATATATTATAGGCCTAAAATGCTGTTTATAATCATCACTGCTGATGCTTTGATATGGTCCTCTGCACTGCTCGCTCCTATACACACCACCAGGGGTAGTGGTGATGTTTGATACTATACCACACCTTTGTTGCCTATTATGTAATCCATAAGTATAAGCATTTTACATGCACTTTGTACTGCATTGTTTCTCTGCCTTTTCTCTCTTTATGTCTCTATGTGGAAAAACTAATAAACATATTTTCAAAAAAAAAAAAAAAAAAATAATGCATACCCTACTCTAACTTATTACTGATACTATGGGATCGGTCAGTTAGAGGCAGTCCCGTGATGTTCAGCCTGCAATTTTATTGCCTATTGTTGTAGCTCAATATTGACAGCTTTCCTGCTCTCCTCTATGGGGTGCGACAAAAACCTAGCAATGCTGCTGCCCGCTATGTGTCATCCTGCAGCAGGGTATAGCGGCCAAGGCCTAACTGATTTGTCCCTATAAGACAACTGTGGACCTGATTCAGTATCAATAGCAGATTCTACTAAATAGCAGAATCTGCTACTGCTTGCGCTCGCACAGGGCAAGACAGCCCAGCATGCAAAGGTCCGCCCAGCGTTGCGATCGCAATTAGACTGCATCACTGAGCTGGAATTTATGGATGCCCCCTGCATATGCAGAATGGCTGCTTATGCAGCTGCACTACTGCCATTTTTCCCCCCGGAGCGGCTGCGTGTGACGTCACGCAGTCACCACGAAAATGGTCCGGACATGCCTCCGTTGTATGGATCACACCACCGCAACACCATGTGGACGCGCCTCTACCCAATGGTCGTTGCCATCAATCACAAAGACAAAGTTGAATAAAGGTACTGAATATTTACCTCATTGCAGGGCCGGTGCTAGGGTGTTTGGCGCCTCCCTGCAAACTATAAATTTGCGCCGTCTGTCCCATACTCGCTAACAGTGCTCGCCGAAGACGCATGCCGCAAGGGATGCGGTCTAACACAGAAGGGGCATAGCCACACAATAGTACCTCAATTCAAAGTACACCACACAGTAGAACAATCTTATACATATCCACACACACATACACCGTGCCCCCATACACACTGTGCCCCCATACACACATATACTGTGCCACCATACACACTGTGCTCACACACACACACACACACACACACACACACACACAAACCATACATACACACACTGTACCACCATACACACTGTGCTCCCATAAACACATACACACACATACACTGTGCTCCCATACACACATATATACACTATGCCACCATACACACTGCTTCCATACACACACACACACACACACACACACACACACTGTGCTCCCATACACACACATACACTGTGCCCACATACACATGTACTGTGCCACCATACACACTGTGCTCCCATACACACACCAGGGACGTGCAGTGAGCTAAATGGCTCAAGAGGCACTGGCTAACCCCAGAGCCAGATTTACATGCAATATATGAGCCAAAGGGTACATCTGGGCATTATACACAGGTGCAGCATTATAAACTCCTGGAAATCTGGTGAGTTTTTATTAGAGATGTGTGAAAAGGATACACAGGTGAGGCATTGCCTCACCTGCCATAGACTTTTTACTCCAGAGTTTGGGCTATAAAAATTATTAGAATAATGCACAGAAGATATTTCAAACACATTATCAGTATTTTTCATATATTTTATTCAGTCAAAACTCTGACCACACGTCACTGACACACACACACACACACACACACACACACACACACACACACACACACACTGTGCCACCATACACATACATAAATTGTGCCACCATACACTGTGCTCACACACACACACACACACACACACACACACACACACACACACACACACACACACAGTGAGCCACCATACACACTGTGCTCACACACACACACACACACACACACACACACTGAGCCACCATACACACTGTGTTCCCATAAACACATCCACACACATATACTGTGCCCCCATACACACATATACTGTGCCCCCATACACACATATACTATGCCACCATGCACACTGTGCTCCCATACACACATATACACTGTGCCCCCATACACACATACATTGTGCCACCATACACACAGTGCTCCCATAAACACATCCACACACATACACTGTGCCCCCATACACACATATACTATGCCACTATACACACTGTGCTCTGATACACACATATATTGTGCCACCATACACACTGTGATCCCATACATACACACACATATACTCAGCACTGCAAGTACAGCGTACCGGTAAGAAATTCCGAGCCGGTATGCCGTACCGCCGGGCCGTCCTCCATACTGCATCCTGCTGGCTTCGTTCTGTGTGAGGGGAGGAGAGCGCAGCGCCTCTCCTGCCTCTCAATTCTCTTTGATGCCCGGTCTCTCAATCGGCAGCAGGGTCAATCTGAATAAGGCATCGGTTTGCTAGCCAATCAGAGCTCGCGGACCGGCAGCCGCGGCTCCTGATTGGCTGCCGGCCCGCGTGCTCTGATTGGCTAACGAACCGGCGCCTCATTTCAGATTGACCCCACCGCCGCAGCTGGAGAGTGAGACCGGGCATCAAAGAGAATTGAGGGGCAGGAGAGGCGCTGCGCTCTCCTCCCCTCACATAGAAGAAACAGAGCCACTGGTAAGGGGTGGGGGGTGGGGGCAATGAGCGCACAGTGGGGCAATGTATATCTGGCACAGGGGGGCATTGTATATCAGGCACAGTGGGGCATTGTATATCTGGCACTGTGGGAGCAATGTATATCTGGCACAGGGGGGCATTGTATATCTGGCACAGTGGGGGCATTGTATATCTGGCACAGGGGGGCAATGTATATCTGACACTGTGGGGGCATTGTATATCTGGCACAGGGGGGCATTGTATATCTGGCACAGGGGGGCATTGTATATCTGGCACAGGGGGGCATTGTATATCTGGCACAGGGGGGCATTGTATATCTGGCACTGTGGGGGCATTGTATATCTGGCACTGTGGGGGCATTGTATATCTGGCACTGTGGGAGCAATGTACATCTGGCACAGGGGGGCAATGTATATCTGGCACGGTGGGGGCAATGTACATCTGGCACAGGGGGGCAATGTACATTTGGCACAGGGGGGCATTGTATATCTGGCACTGTGGGGGCATTTGTGTATCTGGCACAGTGGGGCATTTGTGTATCTGGCACAGTGGGGCAATGTGAATCTGGCACAGTAGGGAAATATGTGTATCTGGCACAGTGGGGGCATTTGTGTATCTGGCACAGTGGGGGTATTTGTGTATCTGGCACAGTGGGGGCATTTGTGTATCTAGCACTGTGGGGCAACGTGTATCTGGCACTATTGGGGTCATGTGTATCTGGCCCCCCCCCCCATATGTGTATCACGCCCCCATTTTCATTGGCCATGTCCCATGTGGCAAAGAAGTTAGCAATTGGGCAAAACCATGTGCAGTGAAGGTGGGGCATATGTAACATGTGCAGAGAGAGGCAGATTTGGGTGTGGTGCGTTCAAACTGAAATCTAAATTGCAGTGTAGAAATTAAGCAGCCAGCATTTACCCTGTACAGAAACAAAATACCCACCCAAATCTAATGGGCCCTACACATTCGGCGACCCGCCGCCGAGCTGCCCGATGGCCGATACGGCAGACGGGCGACCCGGCGGTGGGAGGAGGTGACGGGGGGAGTGAAGTTTCTTCACTCCCCATGTCACCCGGCTCCATAGCAATGCATGCTGATATGGATGAGATTGTCCATATTGGCCTGCATGCATAAGCGACCCAGCACCAACGATGAACGAGTGCGGGGCCGTGCATCGTTCATCGTTGGTGCCTACACACCGAACAATATGAACGAGTTCTCGTTAATCAATGAACGAGAATGTCCATATCATTCAGTTATATTGCCTAATGTGTAGGGCCTATAACTCTCTCTGCACATGTTATATCTGCCCCCCCCCCCCCCCCCCCCCTGCAGTGCAACATGGTTTTGTGAAAATTCCTGAACGGTTTTTGAACTATATAATTCATATATTTTTCAATTTTTTTTTCCACATAGCTACATCCCATATATGGGTGTGGTATGCGTGGTCAGTGGTCTTCAGCATACCAGCAGTGGTAACCCGGCTGTAGAATGCCGGGGGGAAGGGGGGGGGGGAGTTATGCACAACAAGCCCCTTGCTTCCTGCCAACCAACAGGGAATATTCCCTGTTGGTTGGCATTGCGACCGTCGGGATAGTGAGGTGGCGGGATGTAGAGTGTAGGTATAGTGACCGCCGGTCACATAACTGCATCGCGTATATATATATATATATATATATATATATAGAGAGAGAGAGAGAGAGAGAGAGACTTTTGATACAAAAGTTGTTATACAACTCCTGTGGCTTGTATAACAACTGCTCTGGTGCCCTCCTTAGGTACATACGTCTATAATATAGAAGAAAGCAGGCGGCACTCTGGAGACTTTGCATTGCTCCTTTATTCACAAAGCATCATCCAACAAATGTTCTGGGCCGCAGCCCGTCGTCAGGGATGTACAAACCCACACAGATTTGAAATATATACCCTCAAAGACCCTTCCCCCTTCACCAATCACTCTGCCTTACCTCACCTGTGTTCCATGCCTCCGTTCCGTACACCACGCTGACTGCGGCCATTCATTACTGTACGGCTGCTTCCGTGCAAAAAATGGGTCGGCATTCTTAATAAATGCTCCATGGACCTGCTCCTACTTGTTACTGAGGAGTCGTCCAGGGAGTTAGGAGAGTAAGGGCTAAAATTGCCGAATTTGAGAATAAGCATAAATCGGTGTTGCTTCAAGACACACAAACTAACTGGTTGGAGAAGTTATCCACACAGGTGGACCAATACAAAAAAGACTTAATTAAGTTTAAAAGAGATAAGAAACATGTGGTACAGCAGGACTATGAGCAGAATCGAGTCTATTTATGGTTAAATGACCCTACTTCACGTAACCAACAACCGAAATCAGAGGGCAAGGGCTCGATTTAAGGACTATGAGGGATCTAGTATCTCTGAGTGACAAAGAAGTACAAGTTGCGGCAACATCTGATCAGGATCACCCTTTAGGAGTAAAAACACGGGCAGCTTACAGCAAACCTCCAATAAAAGGACGAGGCGAGGTGGTCAAGGCCAAAGGCAAAACAAAAGCGACAGCCCGCAAGTAAGAGATCTGATGTTTAACCTCTCTAAAACACTATTAAGTGAGCTTGAATATCAGGTGTTGGCAAAGGGTCTTTCTTTTATACCCACTGTTCGTCATGATCCCTTTCAATGGAAGATGGATTCTTTCAAATTTAATAGGTCATTATGACTACGGGAACAGTTTAGCACCATTGCTAAATCTTCAGCAAGGCCATCTACTGATGTACCTGAACAACTCAGGAAATTGCAGCCTAAATCAAAATTCGACCCGGTGTCGAATAATCCATCCATTAAAACTTTCTCACACCTCATGGAGAGGGTGGGACATGAGTGTATTACCAATAAGGTTGGTCACAGTAATCTGACAGGTCCTGAGCGGCATGCCCTTAAAGAGTTACAATAATATTATAATTAGGAATGCCGATAAAGGCGGGACAATAGTAATTCAGGAATTGACGAATTATGTTACTGAATGTAACCGGCATTTATCTGATTTATGTATGAGAAACTTACACAGGATCCTACTGTGGGGCTTAAATCGGAGCTGGATAATGTTTTGTCAGTCATGGATTTCCAGTGAATTGGCTACAGCATTGAAAACAGAATATTCGGTTACACCTTTATTCTGTACATTGCCCAAGCTCCATAAGAACAGTCAAAAGCCCCCTGGCAGACCTATTATTTCTGCCAGGGGATCTTTGTACCAACCTGTCTCAGTATATTTGGATGTTTTACTTAACCCTTGTGTCCAGCATACTTCATCTTACTTAAAAGATACTAACGATTTGCTAGTACGGTTAAACTCTATTGGCCCTTTGCCTCCCATTACTATATTTTGTAATGCTGATGTTATTGGGTTATATACGTGCATTTCCCATGATGATTTGGGGATTGCAGCTGTAGCAGCATTGATAGACAACAATCCTGCCTATGTGGGCCATCCCTCAGATTTGTTTATACAATTACTGACTCTTGTTTTGACTAGAAATAATTTTCTGTTCAATGGTGAATTTTACCTGCAGAAGCTTGGTTGTGCAATGGGGTCCAATGTGGCCCCATCGTACGCCAATGCTTTCATGTGTTGGGTTGAGAAACCTCTGTTATGTAATCCATATAGTCATCAGGTCATCATGTACGTCAGGTACATAGATGACCTATTAATTCTATGGGGGGGCGCGAAGGACTGTCTACATGAACTGCTTGACAGCCATACTGCATCCTCAAGTGTAGTAAAATTGATGTATAATTTAAGTTCAACAAGTGTTAATTTTTTGGATGTTAATATAGCGCTTACTAATGGTCGGGTAGCAACATCGTTATATTTTAAAGAGACATATAGAAATACTGTACTTAGGGGGCGTGGCCTGGCTGGTGACCGCAGTGGCTGCATATCAGGAGAGCTCCGGCCTGATACCATCTAAAAAGCCCTTATAACCTCTTCATTTCTGGCTGCCTCCCCTGTTTCCTCTTCCCCTACCTCTACCTGAGGCGCTGGCACTGGCGGTGTTACGCTGCGGAGCCGGGAGATAGTCTGACTGTCTCTGCGGGTTGCGGCCTTCTTACCGCCACGGAGTCGGGGCCTTGAGTGCTCGAGATCGCTGAGTCGCGTGGTAGCAGAACGGAGGACGCGCGCTGCCGCTGGACCCGGCGGCAGACCATCAGCTTACTCCTTCCTCCCTGTCCTCAACACCAGACGAGTGAAGCCCTCAGTGTGCCTTGCTGAAGCCGCGGATCTAGGCGTGCGGCGGCTTCTCTGACTGGGATCCCTGCATGGCGGCCATCTTCTCTCTCCTCTTCACCTGGACAGGGAAGTACACTACATTAGGGGATTTTTACTAATATTAATGGGCACAGAGGAAATCTGCCTTGGATATTACTTTGCCTTTGCTACTTGTGACTGTATATGAATCAGTTGCTTTTCATCATATATTATACAAACCTGCAGTTGATATCACTGCACTGAATGTCTAATGCAGAGTCGGTTACTGCCTGTTAAAAGTTTTATTTCTATAAAATCTCTGCGGTCGCTCATTGTACCAGCCATTTGCCACTTGAATTACATCTTCTAACCCTGACTGAGCAGAGGTGTCTCAGGAGAGCTCCTACTAAAAGCCTCTTAATTAGCCTATTATTATACAGCCATCAGAGTTTTTGTCCTGCTGTTGTCCATTGATATCAAGGCTACCCAATATTTGTCAGCTGCTCTGGGAGGATAGCGATAGGGTCACTGGCCCTCATCTCTCTCTCTGCAATGCCTGAGATGCTGACCTAACAACACAACCTGTCCTACCTGGACCGTGATGGTTTCTCTTTATATCTCTCCCTTCTCTACATAACGTACAGCCGACAAATAACGTCTGTGTTTTTTGTTGTTGTTTTTTGTACATTTGTGATATCCCACCTATCCTCTTCACTTCCCCATAATGGCGCAAAGAAACAAGAAAAACACACAGGCCCCCACAAATTTTTTGGGCAAAAATCTAAGGTCCTCCCAACTCCTGCATTGCTTACGGACTCTCCTCCTTCCCCCTGTTCATCGGAGACGGGTATTGACCCACAGATACAAGCAGTTATGACCAGTCTACTTGAAGGGGTACAGTCCGCCTTTAAGCAAGAAGCTATCGCCGAGTTCAAATCTGATCTCACGGCCCTTGGTAATCGTACAGACGCCCTTGAATCAAAGACAGATGACCTTTGCCGCTCTCAACAACGTCTTGATTCTGAGCTCTCTAGGCTTAATGATGAGCTGGAAGACCTCAAAGAACGTCAAGAAGACCAAGAAAATCATTCCCGTCGCAACAATTTGCGCATCCGCAATGTGGCGGAATCAATCCTTAGCTCAGCACTACCGTCCTTCCTGAAAGACTTCTTTCAACACGTATTACCTGACCTTTCCGATGCTGACTGTCTGTGTGATAGAGCCCATAGAGCGCTCCGAGCGAAGCCTGCCCCGACACAGCCGCCCAGGGACGTCATAGTTCGTCTACATTATTTTCGTTCAAAGGAACGTATTCTAATGTCACTACGAGACTCTCCAGTGATCGACTTCCGAGATATGCAACTGCAAGTCTTTCAGGATTTGGCCCCCTCCACTATTCAAAAGCGACGGGATCTCCAGCCTGTTACTCATATATTACGCCAACAACAAATACGATATAGATGGGGATTTCCCTTCATCTTACAAGTTACAGCGAACAACTCTACCCACTCCGTCAAAACCTTAAATCAAGGTCAAGATCTGTTAGCTAAACTTGGCCTCCTCCCTGTACCGTCATCCGATGGTGGGACGGTTTCTTCCTTTGGGCCCCGACGCTCCCAAGACCCTTCGCCTGAATGGACAAGGGTAACTCGGACGTCGCAATGACACCAATGACCCTCCTTGATTTTGACGAACTTTTTCCGGATTCACTTGAACAGTTCTTAATACTTCAGGAATGCGTTTCCTGACAGGAGGGGACTCTTGTTATTGTTTTCCATATTTAAATGCGCTTGCCGTGGGCTCTGAGATTGCTCACCAAGCTTTAGTGTTTATTAACTGTCATGCATAGCCTGGTGCGTTCACGCTAGGCTTATATTGTTTGCCTTGTCACCCCTTGTTCCCCTCTCCTCTCCCCCCTCTCCCCCCCCCCCCCCTTTTTATATATGTATATGTTTTTGGTTGTTGTTTTTTTGTTATGACACAGTACGTTGTTGTTTATTGTTTTTCATATGTTGGGTTACATTATTGTATCATTCGGCTCTAGCCGACTCAACCATTGCGGTCCGGAGGGACCCACTTTTCCTGCATTAGCTTGCTGTTCCCACTACCCCCGTGCTCCCTTTATTTGCTGTTTCAAAATATGATGTCTTGTATTTGCGTAGCGGTCCCTGATAGGGACCCTATAATTCAGGGTTTTCTCCCGTATGGGTTCTCTATCACTTTTTTTTTTTCTATATCTCTGATTCTTGTTTCTTGCTGGTTTTCTTCTTTTCTTTTCCTTCTTCCCCGGGACGGGTTTCCACTGCTCCTCCTTTGCTCTTTGGTGTCACATGGCGCTTAAATTGTTTTCTATAAATGTTAACGGGCTTAATTCTCCCAGGAAACGTACAGTGATGTTGTCCGCCTGTCGGAGAGAGAAAGCCGATATAGTTTTCCTCCAAGAGACCCACTTCACCGGTACACACTCTCAATTTTCTGGTAAGCAATTTACCCAGACCTTTTTTGCCTCTGCTGACTGTAAGAAAAGGGGGGTGGCTATATTGATCCACCGTAACGTCCCATTTGTTCACACTACAACCATAGCCGATCCTGACGGCCGGTACCTGATAGTTATTGGTACGCTTCGCACTGATATCCTTACGCTAGTGTCTGTATAGGCCCCTAATCAAGATCAATCACGTTTTTTAGCACTCTTTTTGAAGCTTAATAGAGTGGCGCAGGGCCACATTATTTTAGGCGGGGACTTTAATACCGTGCTTGACCCTTCTTTAGATAAATCCATTCCTCCTAAAACTAAGAAGGATGCACTCCCATCTGATGCTGCTCTCACATTGACATCCTCTCTCACACAGCTTGATTTACGTGACACATGGCATCTTAAACACTCCAACGCCAGAGATTATACCCACTTCTCTGCACCTCATCAGCATTACTCTAGAATAGATATGATACATGTATCTAACTCACTCTCGACGTTCATATCTGACTCATGCATTACTCCTTGTTCATGTACAGATCATGCAGGGGTGTATATCCTGGTAGACCTCTACGGATCCCCTCACAAATCCCATAAATGGCGTCTTGATGACACTCTTCTTTCGCACCCCTCCACCCTCTTAGACACTAAATTGAACCTAACACTTTTCTTTGAGGAAAACACCTCCCCAGAAGTCTCTCCTAGCCTCGTCTGGGAAGCACATAAAGCCACTATTCGCGGCCAGTTTATGTCTAAGGCCTCGGCCATACGTAAGAAAGCAGCACAGGAAATTTCCTCACTGGAATCTAAAATTTCTGCGCTTTTAGCCCAACATAAACTTGCCCCGTGCGACTCCCTACTTTCCCAGATAAATAACCTCAGAGGCCAGCTAAACACCCTTTTATCGCGGAGGGCGGCAGCTATACTACAGAAGCTCCGTCAAAAATTTTACGACAAAGCGGATAAAATTGATAGCCTCTTAGCTAATAAACTGAGAAGTAAGCGAGCTGTAGGTCTGATAGAAAAATTGCACTCTTCTGCATCAGACACACTTACTTATGATCCTAAACTGATGGTGGAGGAATTTCGGGACTACTATAGCTCCTTATATAATCTCCCTGCCCCCCCTCTCCCTTCCGATGGTCCCCAGGGAGCATGTTCATATTTGCTAGATGCCCCCTTGCCGAGTTTGACGGAGCGACAGATTTCTCTTCTGAATGTGGATATATCGCTGGAAGAGACGGTTGCCGCTATCAAATCCATGCGGTCGTCAGCTGCCCCTGGTCCAGATGGCTTTAATGCTCAATATTAAAAAACATTCCATACAGAATTGGCCCTATACTTTACCTTGCTCTTTAATAGTGTTCTAGGGGGAGCATCATTTGCACCAGCAACCGTACAAGCTGACATTATTGTGACTCCGAAACAGGAAAAGGATCCAACACGTTGTTCCAACTATCGCCCGATTTCTTTGCTGAACGTAGATCTTAAGATATATGCAAAAATCTTGGCCAACCGCTTAGCTCCCCTGCTTACGCAACTGATACACCCGGACCAAGTGGGCTTCATTTCTGGCCGCCAGGCCTCCGATAATACCAGGAGAGCCATAGATTTGATTCACTCTATCCATAAACAGAAGCTACCCTCGTTGTTACTAGCATTGGATGCCGAAAAGGCTTTTGACAGAATCTCCTGGCCCTTCGCCTTCTCAGTACTCCGGAGGATGGGTTTTTCTGGCAAGTTCCTTGAAGGTATTTCGGCGCTCTACAGGTCCCCTACTGCTACGGTTTCTGTTAATCGCCTCACCTCTTCCGCGTTTAACATCACTAACGGCACCAGACAGGGATGACCGCTCTCCCCGTTACTGTTTGCCCTGGTTATGGAACCGCTGGCAGCACGGATCCGAGCTAACGTAGATATAGCAGGAGTGCGGGTAGGCCCTTCTGAACATAAAATTGCGTTATACGCTGATGATGTCCTAATATCTCTGGGTTCGCCATCTCAGTCGCTACAGCCGCTCCTCTCGGAGATAGACCTCTACTCTAAATATTCAGGTTATAAACTTAATACGAGTAAGACTGAGGTATTGAATTTTTATATCCCCAGCCCGACTAAGCTCTCACTGGAAAATTCCTTTCCATTTCAATGGCACAAGCAGAAGATCATATACCTAGGTATTTTTCTAACACATAGCCACCATCAACTTTACCAAGCTAATTTCGCTAGGCTGCTAGATCGCATCAAATCAGATTTTTCTTCTTGGTCCAGCCTCTTTATCTCCTGGATAGGTAGGGCGAACTCTGTGAAGATGAACGTGCTTCCTCGGATACTTTACCTGTTTCAGACCCTCCCGATTTTTGTTCCTCCATCAGTTTTTAAATTCTTACAATTTCACACGTCACAATTTATATGGGCGAATAAACGTCCCCGTGTTCGATTGAAACTCTTACAGCGCCCAACATTTAGTGGCGGCCTAGGCATCCCAGACTTCAGGAGATATTATTACACAGCTCTCACACTGCGTGCAATGGTGCAACCCCGAATCTAGAAGGGTCTGGGTATCTATAGAAGCCGCCGAAGTGGGTCTCTCTACTCTTTCTTCTCTTCTCTGGCTTTCAAAATCCTGCCGCCCCAGAACTATAGTATCTCATCCCGTAGTTTCCCACTCACTAATGATTTGGGACTCTGCCAGTAGGAAATATGGCTTGGCCCCAGCCCCATCCCCTATCATCCCAATATTACACAACCCTGCATTCCCTCCTGGTACAAATAAATCACTGTTTGCTCCCTGGCAAGATAGAGGTATCTTGTATCTGAATGACATTACCAAGGATACTAGCTTTCCACAATTCTCTCAGATTCAGGACAATATTGATATTCCCTCTCGGTATTTCTATCAATTTTTACAACTTAGACATTTTCACTCCTCAATGAGCCGTGTCCTCTCTAGCAGACCCCTAACCACGTTTGAGACTATATGTTTCAGACGTCACTCAACCAAAGGCTTAATTTCCTTCATATATACTACTCTCATTGGGAATACTCCCTCTCAGCGTGATCCTCATGAGAGAGCATGGGAAACGGACCTAGGCTCGGCTCTAGATGACGAGGAATGGTCTGAGGCCTGGGGTAACGCAGCATCTAGTTCCATCTGAATCAAAGAGAATGTTTATAAATTACTATATAGATGGTACTATGTACCATCTCGCTTGAGCAAAATGTACCCGAACACGACGGACAGATGCTGGAGAGGATGTGGCGCAGAGGGCTCTTTCCTACACATATGGTGGTCATGTCCTAAAATAGTGCGTATGTGGAGGGAAGTGATTCAATTTATTTCTAGTTTGTTGCAGGTCTCTATTCCTTCTGGCCCTAAATATATTCTCCTCCCCTTAAACCTACCAACACTAACGAAATCCCAAAATAAATTATCACGTCATATAGTGTCTGCAACAACATGTCAACTAGCTGCAGATTGGAAAAACCCTATCCCACCTTCCATGCAAGCAGAAGATCAAATACTGTCAGATTCTGTCAAAAGCCTTTTCAGCATCCAATGCTAGTAACAACGAGGGTAGCTTCTGTTTATGGATAGAGTGAATCAAGTCTATGGCTCTCCTGGTATTATCTGGTACGTTTACCGCATGGAGTACATGACTAGCATTATTAATTGCTCCCCTGGGTCATTTGAGAAGGTTTGGAGTCCTGGCCACCCAGCATGCCCCTTCACCCTTTACTCTGTGATACCCTGCACAAGACTTGAGGGAACCCCCCCCCCCCCCCCCCCACCGGGAATCTATTCTATTCTACTCTATTCTATTCTATACTATTCTGTCCATTCCTCTCCTCTTCTCCTTTAGTCTCTGTCTTTCTTCCCTCTGGACCTTTTTCTACTCTTCTTCTTCTTCACTGTTCATCAGTTAGCTACACTGCTGACTGGCCTTGTTCCTATTTTACACCACCCGCTTGCTGGGTCAAAAATGGGTCACTGTTATTGTTATTATTTCTTCAGTTATCTTTATAATTGCCAACGTTTATACTATACACATAATGTATTCTGTTGAAATCACTACTTGTTGGTGTCTTTTTGTATTTGTGACCCCATGAATAAAAATTATTTACAAAAAAAAAAAAAGAAATACTGTACTTAAATCTGACAGTTTTCATCCCCTTCCGTTGAAGCATGGATTGCCATATTCCCAGATGCTTAGAGCGAGACGAATCACCAATGATCCTTTAAACATTTATCAAGCATTGGATGGGATGGTATCCAGGTTTCGACAGAGGGGATATGATGAGAAATTATTAATGGCTACTAAGCAGAGGGTGAGCCAGATCCCCAGAGATATTTTGTTGAAGGGTAAAGTTGTGTCTGGAGATTGTCAGCAAAGGATCCCATGGGTAAACAAATATACTGATATGAGTATTAAGGCCAATAAGGAGATCAAAAAAATTTGGCCGATCGTTAATATAGATAAGGAACTTCCTGGCTTACATGGTACCCGGATTGGGATCCGGTCTGAAGATCGACAGTGTCTAGGCCGACAATGTTTAGGTCGACCACTATAGGTCGACAGTCACTAGGTCGACATGGATTGAAGGTCGACAGGGTTTCTAGGTCGACATGTGCTAGGTCGACAGGTCTAAAGGTCGACATGAGTTTTTCACATTTTTTTGGGGGGGGGATTTTTTCATACTCAACGATCCACGTGGACTACGATTGGAACGGTAAAGTGTGCCGAGCGAAGCGGTAGCGGAGCGAAGGCACCATGCCCGAAGCATGGCGAGCGAAGCGGTGCACTAATTTGGGATCCCGGTCACTCTACGAAGAAAACGACACCAAAAAAAAATATAAATCCTCATGTCGACCTTTAGACCTGTCGACCTAGCACATGTCGACCTAGAAACCCTGTCGACCTTCCATCCATGTCGACCTAGTGACTGTTGACCTATAGTGGTCGACCTAAACATTGTCGACCTAGATACTGTCGATAAAACGAACCACACCCACCCGGATTATGCCTGCATATTTTAAAGGAAAAAACCTGAAGCATATGTTGGTAAAACTGGATGTTACCGAATTGACAAAATCAAAACCTGCGCAACATTTTCTATCTAGAAAACCGGGGTGTTTTAGGTGTATAGGGTGTGTCACATGCAGAGCCTTACTGGTAGGTGATTCCATTTGCCATCCTAGATCTGGTAAGAAGTTTACTATTAATTTCCCACTCACTTGTACTTCACGTTTTGTGATTTATGTTCTGTCTTGCCCATGTGGTCTGTACTATGTGGGCAAGACAATGTCAGTTTAGGGAGAGGATGGTGAACCACAGGTCAGCTATTAGAGCGGCCTTGGAGTCAGGCTCAAGTGACCAAACCATGGCACGACAGTGTGCGCAAAAGTCACATAGTATAGCCAGTATTAGAAGCAAATTAATAGATCATGTCCCGGCCTCTATCCGTGGAGGCAATAGAGGAAGAAGGTTGCTTCAGTTAGAAAGCCGCTGGATTTTTAAATTAGACACACTGGCCCCAGGAGGGTTAAATGAACAGCATGGGTTACATAGCTTTCTTTAGCTGTTGAACAAATTGGATGTCCGCAATGACTACCTGGTTTGACATGAATGGCGGCACATCAGCTGCAAATTGATATCACATATATAGAACATTGTATTTGGGATTTTCATTAGTGTTCCCATGTCTTTTTTAAAATGTTTGTTATTTGTCTGTCTATACGGTTGTATATTTACTGTGTATCAGGTTGACACGTTTTGTTTATAGGTATAACAGGTATTGTGTATTATGTATGGTGTTTTTATGTATATGTTTTTTTTTGGTTACCTAGGTAACCGTTACGGGCCCTGCGTTAATCTCCCTGTGGGCGCCTTCCTGATGTCGCCCGCTGCACGGAAGCAGCCTTACAGTAATGAATGGCCGCAGTCAGCGTGGTGGACTGAACGGAGGCATGGAACACAGGTGAGGTAAGGCAGAGTGATTGATGAAGGGGGAAGGGTTTGAAGACGGTGACTAAAGGAGCATTGCAAAGTCTCCAGAGCGCCGCCTGCTTTTATATATATATATATATATATATATATATATACATACATACATACATACATACATACATACATATATATATATATATATATACACACACACACACACACACACACACACACATACACTATACCCTTTCTCGCGCAGAAGGACAACAGCACCACTGGAGAAGCCCATGTTAGTGGGCACTTAGAACATAGACAAAAAAAATCCAGTGTGCGCTGGACAAGATGTTGCTGACTGTAGTGTGTCCAGTCCAGAACTCTCGTTTGCAGGCCTTCTTAGTTTGTCTCAACCTTAATGGGGCTCTACAACAATAGCCTGTATCGGCTGCAGTCCATAGAAGCCGGGGGTTTTACACCGCTTGACGGCGCATGTACAGAGAGAGTTAGATTTGGGTGTGGTGTGTTCAAACTGAAATCTAAAGTGCAGTGTTAAAATAAAGCAGCCAGTATTTACCCTGCACAGAAACAATATAACCCACCCAAATCTAACTCTCTCTGCACATGTTACATCTGCCCCCCCTGCAGTGCACATGGTTTTGCCCAACTGCTAACAAATTTGCTGCTACAATCAGGTCTGACTTACCCCCTATATGTGAGTATATGTGTGTGTTTATGTATGTCTGTATGTATGTGTATGTCTGTGTGTATGTGTGTGTTTATGAACATCTGTGTATATATGTCTTTGTGGGTGTAGTAGAGTATGCCGGTGGCCAGCATACCGGCGCCGGAATCCCGACCGCTGCCATACCGCAGCTGGTCGAGCGCAAATGAGCCTCTTGTGGGCTCGGTGGCGCGCTATACATGCCACGCTATCTATTCTTCCTACAGGGGGGGTCATGGACCCTCAAGAGGGAGAAAAGGTGTCGGTATGCCGGCTATCAGGATTCCAGTGCCAGTATACTGTGTGCCGGGATCCCGACAGCCGGCAAACTGAAGACCACCCTGTCTGTGTGTTTATGTATGTCTGTGTGTATATGTCTGTGTGTATGTGTGTGTTTATGTATGTCTGTGTGTATATGTATGTGTGTGTTTATGTATGTCTGTGTGCATGTGTGTGTTTAGGTATGTCTGTGTGTATGTCTGTGTATATTTGTGTGTTAATTTGTGTATGTATATGTGCATACATCTGTGTATATGTGTGTGTGTTTATGTATGTATGTGCCTAAATGTGTGTGTATGTATGTATGTATGTATGTATGTATGTATGTATGTATGTATGTGTGGTGGTGGTGGTGGGTGTGGGCGCCATGACGTGACCCTGCTCCGGGTGTCATGTCTCCATGCTACGCCTCTGCTGGGATGCCAGTTATACTGGTATGCTGGTAGCTATGCAACATGTATTTTCCTACAGCTAAACAAGTGCATTCCTACCTGATAAGTTAATATAACTTACAGCAATCAGCACACACTGCTAGTTCCAGACAGAGGCAATCAGCACAACACAAACTCTCCCACACTCACCATCCTTTCTTGTGCTAATTATTTATAGGCTGACTTGTGATAAGGGCAGCGGTGGGATACAGCAAGTAGTTTAATAACCAATTACTCAGTACACTGTGCTCAGCTGCGTGCTAGCAGCCCGTGCTTTGTTGTCACCTCGTTGTCTCACAATCCCCTTCATTTACATCCATCACCATATCCAGTATCTGGATTACGGACCCCACATCACGGCCAGTTACTTAACCTCCAGGGGCAATTGTACTAAGCCTTGGAGAGTGATAAAGTGAAGAGAGAGATAACATACCAACCAATCAATCAGCTCCTGTCATTTTTCAAACACAGCCTGTAACATGGCAGATAGGAATGACCGTTGCTGTCTCTCTCCACTTTATCACTTCCAGGGCTTAGTACAGCCGACCTCCAAACTATCTGGCTCAAAAAGTACTAATGAACATTACTAATTCAACACAGAGATTGCCAACTCATAATTCAGGCCAGAGCTGTAACTAGATGTTTTGGTGCCCTGTACCAGAGAGAGGATTGGTGCCCCCCCATTTTTCCAATAGGGACATAAGGCACATGCCCTTGGGAGGAAGGGGCATGACAAAATTTGGACACAAATCCTCTTTATACAACATTCATGCACTTAACTTGAGAGCTCATTGTTATTCAGTTACAATACCCTTTATTAAATAACACATTTCAATATAGTGCCATACCCAGGATTCAAACCCATAATGTGTAGCATTCCAGTCAAACACCCTACTCATTGAGCTATTTGATCCTGCATATGAGATTTCCAACTATATAAAGGTACTTGCACTTTGTAAAAAAAAAATTAATCAGCATTGCAAATTAGCAGATCTATGTAGTGTGCAGCCACACATCCACTCCCTTGTAGCTACACACTACATAGATCTGCTCAGCTGCAAATGCTGATCATTTTTTCATAGTACAAGGTAAGCTTCAAACAGTTAAGAGCCCTACACATTTAAAGATCCGCCGCCGAGCTGCCCGACGGCGGATACGGCCGATAGGCGACCCGTCGGCGGGGGGCTGAAGTTTCTTCACTCCCCCCGTCACCCGGCTCCATAGAAGTGCAGGCAGGCAAATATGGACGAGATTGTCCATATTGGCCTGCATGCACAGCCAACGGGGCACCAGCGATGAACGAGCGTGGGGCCGCACATCGTTCATCACTGGTGCCTCCACACTGCACGATATGAATGTTATCTCGTTCATTAATGAGCGAGATCATTCAAATCTTGCAGTAAAATCGCCTAGTGTGTAGGGCCTATTAGAGTTCTCTAGCTTAGAATTCCCTAGCTTTCTATGTAAGGGCAGATAGCTCAATGAATAGAGGTGGTCATTCCGAGTTGATTGCAGCCAGCAACTTTTTGCTGCTGCTGCGATCAACTAGTCCACGCCTATGGGGGAGTGTATTTTAGCTTAGCAGGGCTGCAATCGATTGTGCAGCCCTGCTATGCTAAAAATAATTCAAGTAAAACAAGACTAGCCCTGGACATACTTACCCTGTGCGACGATCAGTGATGCAGGGGCCGGCTTTGACGTCAGACATCCGCCCTCCGTTCTCCTGGACACGCCTGCGTTTTCTTCCCCACTCCCCGAAAACGGCTGGCAACGTTCCAGTGATGCCCAGGTACGCCTTCTTTCTGTCAATCTTTTTGCAGTCGGCTCTGCGACCGATTTCTTTGGTGTCCGCGACGTAACGCGGCGACCCCTGTCACCGGGGCAAAGTCGCGCATGCGTGGTGCGGCCGCCGCGCATGTGCATTCCGGACCCGTCCGCACTGCAGCGACAAACCGCTGCGTGCGAACGGGTCGGGATGACCCCCAGAGTGTCTAATTGCAAGCTCCAGCATCCATACCTGTAACAGGAAAAGGAAAGTGGTTAAAATCAGTGCGGTTATAGATGCTTAACGTCACAGTGATTTTTTTAGTAGGTGTTATAAAATGTAGATATGGCAGCTTATTTCATGCATGCGTATGGTTTCCCTGGCTCATCATTTTCCTCCATCAGTATGAGCTTATCCTCACTCAGCACTAATTACAATCCCTTCCCTTTTTTTAGTTTTGGAAGCAGATAGAAGGATACATGAACTGTTGATTGGCTGTCATATATAGAATACATTCAGCATTTTAATGATTAATTTAAGGTATAAAGGAGGCCACACCGTAAAGGGTTTTAGGAGAAAAATGAAAATGTTTATCTTTATTAAAGGAATCATTGTAAAGTATTAGGAAGGTAGACAAAAAAAAAATTGACATTTGCAAGTTACACCTCTGCACCTCTGGGGATTTTTCCAACTCTGTAAACCTTGGTGTATATCTAGTTTGTAAAGCCATTTGCCAACAATGCAAACTGGCATGCCCTTTACGTGCACTGGATAGATCATTCAAATACACCCATGCAGAGACGGATTAATGAGCCCTACACATTAGGCGACAACACTGAATGATATGAACGTTCTTGTTCATTAATGAACGAGAACTCGTCAGTGAACAAGGAGAACAGCGCACGGAGGCAGCCAGGATCCAGCCAGCTCTCCTATTATACATGATCTGTACAGCCTGCCAGCAGAATAAAAAAAGGTTAGGTTGTAGGTCATCTCACATATATGTGTATATATATATATATAGATAGATAGATAGATAGATAGATAGATAGATAGATAGATAGATAGATAGATAGATAGATAGATAGATAGATAGAAGCAGAGACCTAGGCGCTGTAGTACAGACGTGCAGTGGAAATTATAAAGAACACTCTTTAACCCTTTTAAGAGTAGCAGCTCATAATACAAGATCAGTGTATGGTGTACACATAGATAAAAATAGGTAGTGGAGAAAATAAGCGCTAATGAGTGTAGTAACATTTATAACGGAAATACTCAGGTGGGTAAAATTATGGCCTTGGACACTTATCTGGTAAGATGTGTGTGTGTGTATATATATATATATATATATATATATATATATATATATATATATGTATCTCCTATATAATAGCCCAGATCTGTGACTTTGTGACTCATTTGCTAACGCTGGGCGGGGTCACAACACTGGGCGGAGTTAGTCAAATGAGTCACAGATCTGGGCAAATCTATAGGAGACTAGGAGCAGAAGCAGATGGTATGGGCATGGCACAGGCAGGGGTGCATACCTCCCAGCTTTCTTCAGGCAGACAGGGGTGCATACCTCCCAGCTTTCTTCAGGCAGACAGGGGTGCATACCTCCCAGCTTTCTTCAGGCAGAAGGAGGGACACACAGGCAGCGAAAAAGGGGCATTGCCAATTAAAAGGGGCGTGGCTTCACGGGAGGGCCCCCATTTTTGTCAGTGAGGGGGCATGCCCAGCGCTCTGTGAGCTGCTGGCATGCCCCCAGGGGCGGATTATGAGTCCGGGGGGCCCAGGGCACTTGAAACAGGGGGTCCCTATCTCATTGCTGTGCCTGCTGTGGGTTTGGGGGCGTGGACTAATCGCGGGATGCGTGGCCACGCCCCCTTACGCAAATTCTGTTTTGTTTTGTTTTTTATGGAATTTTGGCCCCTTAGCTAGGAATAAATCCAGAGGGGGTGGTTGCTCTCCCCTACACACCCGCACAGGCATAAGAAAGCAGGGAGGCACACCACAGACCTGCCAACACGCAGCAGCTTGTGCTGACTGTAGCACAATGCTGCTGCTGTTGCTGGCAGGACGGGGGAGCTACAGAGCTGGGACAGAGCTACTCCAGCCGGGAAGGCCCCTAAAACTGTGGGGCCCACGGTACGTACCCCCTGCCCCCCCCCTTAATCCGGCTCTGCTGCCGGAACCCCCCTTAATCCGTACCCCCTGATGCCCCCTCTCCTCCTGTCTCCACTAAATAGACGCTGTGCGCATCTATTCACCGCTGCTCTGCTAAGCAGAACAGCGAGTTCAGGAGCTTCCCAACTGCCCCCCCCCCCCCCCCCCACCGGGGGACACTGCGGCCCACGGGTGGGACAGCGGGACAGACCAAAAAAAATGGGACTGTCCCGCGAAAATCAGGACAGTTGGGAGGTATGGGGGTGTGTGAGGGGTTATGCCGTACAGACAGACGGGCACAGGCTCACTGTGTGCTTGACCCCCCCACATCAGCAAACTCAGCAGGGTCTCTCTGGCGCGGAGGTGCGTCACTTTCTGGCACACTCCACGCTTCTTAGCTGCAGTTTTGTGGGGCACCTGCCGCTGTGCAGGTTCCGTACTGCCTCTTATCTCCAGTCCCGGCAACCCCACCGCTAGCTGCAGCACTGCCACCCGCAGTGAGGTGCGCCCAGCTCCTTCACACACTTTAGCTGGCGGATAGCGCGGCAGAAGTCCGCGCTGTTTGCAGGCTCCGACCCCCTCCTCCCTCCAGCCGCAGCGTCTCCTGGGAGCTAACCAGTCACTCCCAGTCTCCCCTTTCCACAGTGCCCGGCAGCCGCGAGGTCCGTGCCGCTTGCATGCTATGACCCCCTCCTCCCTCCAGCCGCAGCGTCTCCTGGGGACTAACCAGTCACTCCCAGTCTCCCCTTACCGCAGTGCCCGGCAGCCGCGCGAGGTCCGCGGTGTGTGACTGAGGAGGGGGGGGAGGAATGCGGACGGGCAGAGGAAGCAGGACTCCAGCCTGAGAGAGTCAGCCATGCCAAGTCTCCACCAGCAGCAGATCCCAACAGGTTGGAGTGGAACAGCAGCAGCCAGCAGCAGTGACTCCGGTAAGACACATCTTTCTGTCACCACTGTTTTGTCCCTAATACCAATCTCTCCCGTGCCCTGTGTTCTGTCATGTCCCTGTCACATCTGGCCTTGCCCTGTCACCCGTATCCTGCCCCTTTCACCCTTATCCTGGCCCTGTCACCCTTATGCTGGCCCTGTTACCCCTATCCTGGCCCTGACACCCCTGTGCTTGCCCTGTCAACCCTAAACTGGCCCTGTCACCCCTGTCCTGGTCCTGCCGCCCCTACCCTGGCCATGCCACCCCTATCCTGTCCCTGTCATTTCTGTCCTGGCCCCGTCTCCCCTGTCCTGGCCCCGTCTCCCCTGTCCTGGCCCCGTCACCCCTGTCCTGGCCCCGTCACCCCTGTCCTGGCCCTGTTACTGCATACCCTCCAACTACCTTTTTGGCAGGTACAGTACCTGCAGCGCCTCCAGACCCCTCCCCAATGCACCACACCTCCGTACCTTCCCCTCCCCCACACGCTGTGCCTCCAGACCCCCTACACCACCCGCAGCTCCCACTCCCCCGCCCCTCCACCACCCACAGCACCTCCAGGCCCCCTCCACCATCCTCTCCCCATATATGTCTCCCCGCACACCTGCCCCCCCTCCACCCGCAGCATCTGCAGACACCCTCCTCAATCCGTGGTCCCCCCCTCACCCACCCCTCCCCCACCCACGGCACCCCCACACCTGCCCCTCTACCACCTGCAGCGCCTCGAGACCCCCTTCCCCATCCGCCGCACCACCTGTACCTGCTCCTCCCCACCCATGGTGCCTCCGGACCCCCTACCCCACTCCTGGCACCCCCACCCCTTCCCATCCCACAGCACCTCTGGAACCCTTCACCCATCCACAACATCCCCGCACCTGCCCCTCTCCCACCCATGGCACCCCTGCCCCTCCCCCACCTGCAGTGCCTCCGGACCCCTCCCCCATCTGCAGCCCCCACTCCTCTGCCCCTCCCCCATCCGCAGCACCTCCCAACCCTTCCCCATCCGGGCCCCCCCGCTTCCGCCCCCCTCCACCCGCAGCATCTACAGACACCCTCCCCCATCCGCAGTCCCCCCCGCACCCGCTACATTTTGTACATCATGCCCTGCAGGTGCTGTTCACGCTGTCGCAAGGGGCTGCGCCTCCTTCATCATCGCACGCCCCTTCATTGTGCAATATTTAACCACTAACAAAGGAATGCAGGTAATACTCCATATAATACAAATATTGAACCCCAGAAAGGCATGCAAGGGTTAAGGGGGCATAGCCCCTTGCGACGGTGTGAAGAGCGCCCGTAGGGCGCGATGAAGCACCTAGTATATATATATATATATGTATATATATATTTCTTGTCTATATATAAATAAATATATATATATATATATATATATATATATATACATATACATACACACACACAATTATATATATACAGTAACAGGAAGAAAACAGCGGCACTCCAATGGTCTAGTTCAAATAGTGCAATGTATTGGCATAGAACAGGTTACCAACATTTTGAGGCATTGGAGCGCCGCTGTTATACTAACTGATTGCAGAAGGCACCGGTGGCATTTACTCCAAATATATACGAAATACATATCCAGATTGCCAGTTGGACTGCTGGAGGGAAAGAACAGGAGAGAGGATCTTGTTAAAGATTGTTACTTCTGATCGGAGCTACAGTTAATACAGACTGACATAAAAGCACATTGCACTTTATTCTTTAATATATCAAGAGGATAATTTGAAAAGGCACAAAAGATCTTTTCCTTAGATTGTTTAAGAAGATATAATTCATTCAAAGAACAACCTAATCGGTCCATGGGCATAGAGAAATTAGTCCCCATGTGAATACACAGTAAGAACAGTGTGATTTAGAGAACAGACACCTCTGATGAAGTCAGCATTGACGAAACGCGTTGGCTGATATGCGGGTTGCTAGATCCATTGTTAATGAAAAAATTTGGATCTACAAGATAGACTGTCAACTAAAGAAAGCATTCTGCTAATGTATTGTATGGACTGAAAAACTATTTTTAATGTTTTCATGTTTTAAAATCATGTGTTAAATAAATTGTTTGCAAGGTCAGTGGTCGTATGAAGATACCATTTGTATTGAAGCCAATCGGTTACCAACAAAATTTGCATGTACAATACCATCATAGGGTGCCCATCTGGCAGAGGACCATCCTCAGGGATTTAGCAGCCAAATTTATTATATCATCCCTGAAAAGAGTAATTGCACTAAGAGGCACAAGCGCAGTATTGGTAACACACACACACACACACACACACACACACATATATATATATATATAGGAGTTCAAAGGGAGCGGCACTCAGCGGGTCTTCGGTATAGGAAGAATAAATACACGGCGGAGTAACGCCTGGCAGAGGTTAACGTTTCAGTTTAATACATAAACTTTCGTCAGAACAAAGAAGCAGTGTAAAGTACATACCTTTATACCTTAAAATCACCATGTGAATCAGACAGCGTGGAAGCTGACCGCGGCGCCTTCCGGTGACGTCACGTGAGTGCGACGTGCGCTCTGCAGCGCCACATCCGGTCGGGCCGTAACTAGGAGACAGAATAAACAATACTACACCGTCACCATAACAACAGGATAGCGGATGTCAGGCTCCATAAGTAATACCTATAAAATGGAGATCGCAATAAACATACCCATACATATAATGCTTATTGATACTGTACAGTACATTACTTAGTTGCCAAGCTATAGATTATTGTACAGTAAAATTAATAAATACCGCACTAGCCATAGCAAAATAAATCATGTTTAAAGAAAACAATTCCAATTCAATTGTTCATTCAATCCCCTGGGTACCAACGTATCCAGGGAATGAATCCAGCGTGCCTCCAGCTGGAGAAGTCTCCTTGATCTGTCACCTCCTCTGACATTTACAGGTACCTGATCAATGATTTTATACTTAAGAGTAGCCAGACTATGTTGCATCATTTTAAAATGTTTGGCTACAGGTTGCTCCGTATCTGATCCATCAAGTGCATGTCTAATGGACATCCTGTGGGTGGCCATCCTTTCCTTAAAGCTGCAAGTGGTCTTACCCACATATAGGAGTCCGCATGGGCAGCGGATGAAATAAACAACAAATTTTCTCGAGCAGGTAAGAACATGCTTGATTGTAAGGCGTTTTCCTGTGTGAGGGTGGGCAAAAGAGGAGCCTGCCTCCATATATCTGCACGTAGTGCATCCTGTGCACTTGTAGCATCCTGGCTTACGTGTAAGGAAAGTAGAGGTCGGAGCAGGGAGTAGTCTTCCAACATCATTCACCACCAGTAGATCTTTTAAATTACGTCCTCGTTTGTAGCTAGGTAGTATGGTCACGTTCTTAAAGCCACTAAGATCAGCGTCATTAGTGACGATGGGCCATAATTCTTTAGATCTCCTCACATTGAATGAGCTATTAGAATGGTATTGTTGAACAAACACCATTTTGTCCTTGATGGATTTTTTTGGAACGGGACTCAACAATTTCTCTCTGGGAATTGAGAGGGCCTTGCGTTTTGCCTTCATCAAATCTTCATGATGATAACCCTTAGTTAGAAATCGTAATATATGGTCATCAATGGCCCGTGTGGCTTTCACCACTGTGTCTGAAATACGGCACACCCGGATGAATTGGGACAGAGGTAGACTGCTCACACATGCAGGAGGGTGCTGGCTTGATGCATGAAGGTAGGTATTACGATCGGTTGCCTTGCGGAAAACATCCGTATGTAATTGGCCCTCTTTCAAGGAAACTGAGACATCCAAGAAGTTAACACTCTCATGGCTGACATTATAGGTAAATTTTATGTGCTCATCCATGTTGTTAATTTCATTTATGGCATCAACAAGTAGAGACTCTTGACCTCTCCATATATATATATATATATATAATACCTTGGAGAGGGCGGCACTCAAAGACTTGGCAAAAGGATGTGAATAAACAAAACCCCGCAGGGCAACCTTTATTGTGCCGGGGTTCCAGTGTTATCTATATATATATATATATATATATATATATAGAATCCAAAAGAGACCGGCACTCCTAAAATGGATGATAGCCCCAGTACCATCCAGAATGTAGTAAATACCAATGCAGCAGAGATGTTGGTGGCACTCGCAGGTCTTACAATATAAAACTATAGCAGTCAGACGACCTTCATGCTATAAAGCTGTCAATGTTTCATTTATTTAAAATAAATTTACTGAGGACATGAGATATAAATATATATATATATATATGTGCACAAATAAGGATGCACTCACCAGACTTCTCCAGGGTGAAATTGATAGATTTTAATCCAGACAGCACATACTCACAAACAGAAGGTCAACGTTTCGGCTCACAGCAAAGCCTTTGTCAAGACCAGATTACCAGGGGGAGATGGCAATCTGGTAATCTGGTCTTGACAAGGGCTCTGCTGTGAGCCGAAACGTTGACCTTCTGTTTGTGAGTATGTGCTGTCTGGATTAAAATCTATCAATTTCACCCTGGAGAAGTCTGGTGAGTGCATTCTTATTTGTGCACATGTATCGTGGAACTTTGTTCTGATAGGACCTGTTCCTGGATTTTGCACCCCAGCAACTGTGATTATTAACGACATGTGAGTGCGGCTCTTCTATAATGGATAAATATATATATATAAAGTTCCAACAAAGAATGGCACTCAGAGACAAAATTGCAGCAAAAGGCTATTCATTTCCAAAGTCAACGTTTCGAGGCTCAAAGCCTCGTCGTCAGGACATACAGCAACAGTACAGACAAAACAATATTGCACTTACCCTCCTAAATACCCGTCTAAAGCTGACGCCGCCGTCCTCCACGTTCGCGCCCGCACTCCGGACCTGCTTCCGCATCCGTCACTAGGCATCTACCTCCGTTTCCGGCTGTTGTCAAGGGAACGTCCTCATGCGTTCCACCTGACTCCAACCTGCGTTCCATCAGGCAGGAAGTGGAGCATGCTAGATGCCAGGGGGCGGAGGGGCTGCAAAACAAGAAATGGACAGTGAAATCAGCACATCTACATAACACATTAAAACGAGATATATAAACACACTAAATATATATATACAAAAATGAAACATACACTACACATACATATATGGAGAAACAGCACCCTAGCAGGTGCAAATCATACATATAGACTACATACACAGAACCATAAACTACAACAACATGTTCCAGTTAATTTTTTCATTAAGACCATCTGGGGCACACGTGCCCAGTCTCAGAATCCATCTAGTTTCTTTGGTAAGGAGGGATTTGGCCCTATCCCCACCCCGCAAACTAAAAGGTACATGGTCAATCATGAAATACCGGAGAGACTCCAAGGTGTGTTTAGCATCCTTGAAGTGCTTAGCTACCGGCTGATCAATAGGTTTACCCTCTAAGATGAGTTTGATGGCCGATCTATGTGCCGCCATCCTTTCCGAGAATTTACGGATAGTCTGACCTACATACATTAACCCACACGGGCATGTAATGATATACACCACATGTGATGTTGAACAAGTTAATATGTATCTGATATCTTAGATCTTTTCACAATGAGGGTGTTTAAAGGATTTACAGTTTAACATGAATTTACATGTGGCACACCCGCTACAACGATAACAGCCCGGGGGTTTATAGTAAACATTAGGCGGCCTGACACTACCCATCCCCGTAATGTCTGTTCTCATAATTCTGTCCTTAATGTTCCTACCACGACGGAAGGACATAAGGGGAGTGGTATGATGAAAAATTTTGAGGTCAGGGTCAGAAGACACAATCGGCCAAAGGGCTTTAGTGGCTCTACTAATTCCTACACTGGCAGAGGTAAACTCACTGGGAAACGGGATCCTATTTTTAAGGAGTTTGGTCGAAGGTTCTAATAGAGCCTGTCGGGACATGCCTAATATTTCCTCTTTTTGATCATTGAGTAAACTTAAGTCATACCCACGTGCCGCAAAATTCGATACCAATGCATCTAACTCCTCTGGGACACCCTAGGGGTCCGATGCAATGCGGGCTATCCTCATCATCTGAGACCGTGGGAGCCCTTTCTTAAGGGGCTCAGGATGGTGACTAGAGGCTAATAAAAGGGTATTTCGATCAGTCGGTTTATGGAAAGCTCTAGTAGATAGATGGCCATTCTCAAGATGGACACTTACATCAAGAAAATGGACATCAGTAAAGCTACAGGTATAGGTGAATTTAATTGAGGACCCTGATCCATTAATCCGTTCAATCAGCTCCACCAAAGCTTCATGACCACCTCCCCAGAGTAGAAATATGTCGTCTATGAAACGACAATACAGAATGACATTATTCCTAATCCCAGGGTCAGAAAAAAACAACTTATCTTCCTGCTCAAACATAAAAACATTAGCGTACGAAGGGGCCACAGGGGACCCCATCGCACAGCCACGTAACTGTAAAAAAAGGAGCCATCGAACAAAAAATAATTGCGAGTAAGTGTCAACTTCAGTAGGGACAAAAATAAATCATGATCAAACATTGTACTAGGTAATTCAGCCTCCAAGAAATTCCTCATTGCTGCGAGACCCTCGGAATGAGGGATCGACGTATAGAGACTGCATACATCGAGACAGCATAATACAGTCCCATCTGGGATGTCAGGTACAGATTGTAGCTTCTTAAGGAAAGATGTCGTATCCTTCAAGAATGAGTCCCGATGAATAAGCAACGGTTGCAAGATAGAATCTAGCAGCTGAGCAACAGATCTATATAGGGAATCAGGGGCCGAGATAATCGGGCGTCCCGGGGGTTTATGTGGATCTTTATGTAGTTTAGGGAGTGTGTATAGTAGGGGAACCCTAGGATGTTTCACATTAAGAGCTTTAAGAATTTTATCCGGGAGTTTGCCGGCCAGATTAGCTGAATTCAGAATCCCATCCAGTTCTTTCTGAAAGGGAATCGTGGGGTCCGCGGACAATTTCTGATATACTTCTGTATCGGCCAACTGGGCATAGATCTCTTCCCTGTAAAATTGTAAATCCAGAACCGCAATTGCCCCGCCTTTATCGGCGGGCCTAATTATAATATCCTCGTAGGACGCCAAAGCTGTTAAGGCCTTGGTTTCAGCCTTAGATAAATTAAACTTCATTTTAGCCGGTGCGGCTGCAAATTTTGTAATAGAATCGTCCAATAGCCGATGGAAAGACTTCAAGGACGCATTCGTGGACACTGGATCAAAGGAAGATTTGGGTGAGCGTTTCAAAAAATTAGAGAATATGGAAGTTTCACAGGTTTCAGGTGTGTTCTGAAAGAATTCTTTACGCCTCAATTTACGTGAAAAAGAGTGAATGTCTTTAGTCCAACTGAAGGCATCGTGGAGATTAGTAGGGACAAAACTCAGGCCTTTATTCAACACCGCCAGTTCAGCCGGCTCCAATTTCCGCTGGGATAAATTAAAGATTAGCGAGGTGTTTTCTGGGTTACAGCCCGAACCCCTTTTGTTCTGGCCACCCCGGCGGGTAGCAGAGAGGTTATAGGTTTTGCAGCGGCCCGGGTGCCTTGCCCCAAAGGGGTCTCCTTAGAGCCTGAGCCACCCTCTCCTTCTGATGCAGCAAATTCACTGTCTGAGCTGGAGCGTGGGCCATATCGATCCTTGGCAGCCTTATTTCTATGCCAGGGTCTCCTTGCTCTAGGGAACCTTGATTGAGTTTTCACTGGTTCACCCCCCGACAGCCACCTGTAAACCTGGTAATCTTCATAATTGGCATCAACCGCCATTTTTTTATTGCGCTTGAACTTTAGTAGATCTGTCTTATATTGATGGCATTGTGATTCAAGCTTCCTGATCCAATCCTGGGATGTGTCCTCCTGAATTTTATGTAAATGCTCTGATTCAAATGCTGCAATCTTGGACCTTGTGGAGATTAGTTCTTTGTTAGCTTCATCAATGACCAAGATCATCAGGTCAAAAGCGCATTTATTCAGGATCGCAATCCACTTGCGTACAAATTCCGGGTTATTGCGACCTATGGTGGGAACATTCCTCACCCGGAATCCCCTTGGGATTTTATGTTCCCTAAAATATTCAGAAAGGGAACTTCCATGTAGCATATAATCAATTTCCCTGCGCTTGAGTCTCCAGATCCGGTGAAATAATGTTTCAGCATTATCAGTCATGGCATCATCTGGACCAGATTCTTTACAAAGAATGAGATCTATTTCCGCTTGAGAAAAACTGAAGGTCTCCCCCATATCAGCGATTCTAGAACTTCGGCACCCCGGTGCATCCTGGGACAGGTGGGCTGTAGTCTCCATATTGTGTACAAGACAAACGTATAAGGCAAAGTAGGTGCTGAGTATAAATATATATATATTCTCTACTTAAGTTCTATCCTGTAGGCTGTGCAAAGCTGGTTGCCTGTGCATTTATTATCGAAGTGTGCATATTTATCAAAGTGTGATAAAATTGACACATAACGGGTTGGGTCAACTCAACTTAGGTCTGTCGACCTAGTACATGATGACCTAATGACCATGTCGACCTATTGACCATGTTGACCTAATGCATGTCGACCTTCAGTGGTCGACCTAATGACTGTCGACCTAGGCTGTGTCGACCTGACGACCATATTCCCACATAACAGCAGCGTTCCATCAGCATTAATTTATCTTCAGCTGATATCAATTGTGAATTGACGTCTCTTCTCTTCTTGTCATCTACAGGTAACAACTACCAACATATTCTGCTGCATTATACTTCTATAGGCCAGGCTGATACAGCTAGGTAATGCAAATTGAAACATTATTGCATAGTATATCATTCTGATGTACTTTCTGTAGTTTTGAATTGTATGGACTCAGTTGTTATCGATGTGGTATGCCTGTTTGTTTTTGTAAGGTAATTTACTGCCTAGCATTTTAGGGGGTGGGGTGTGGTTGGAGATTCCAATTATTGGTTTCTCTTGTAGTATTTCTCTACTTAAGTTCTATCCTGTAGGCTGTGCATTTATTATCAAAGTGTGATAAAATTGACACATAACAGCAGCGTTCCATCAGCGTTCAATAGAGGTGAAAAAGAAGGAAAACAGAAGCACTCCAATCTAACAAAACAAAGAAAACTGAAGAACTAATAACAAATGTGAGTCACCTACTCTTCAGATCACTCACCTCCTGATTGTTGCATCTGATTAAATAGCACAGAACTACCTTACTTGGACATTTCAAAAACCATCCATTTCACCAACAAATGCTTGTATCTGTATTATTGTAATTCGGATTTTTTTTATGCACAGCTGCACCAATGCAATTTTACCTACAAACACTTAAAAAAACTTACAGAATTACCATTGCTTTTTATCCCTCTAACAATCCTCTCCTTTCTTACAGTCCAAATACATTTCTGCACCCACTTTATCAACGCTTTTGATTTACTTCAACTAAATCTACACCCATTGAGCCTCCACTGCTTTTCTCACCTGCATTTCTGCAATTCTTCTGCTCTGATTCCCTTACAGCGTCCGCTGCTACTTCCAGTTTCCCTCAACCTATTTACTTACTTAACACCATGTCAAGGTTTTCTTATACTCCCCACATCACTCAGTGTCTACCTAATAATGTATCTTGCCCCCTGTTCACACCTGTATCCTTCCCCCCTAGTCTCCTACACCTCCTCCTCTCTCCCCTCCTCTGCTCCCCTCCTTCCCTCTGTTTCCTTTACCCTCCTTTCCTGTTACCCCACTTTCACTCACCTCTGACACATGGTCCTGCTACCCCACAACTCAGCCCTGCTCCTTCCCTCCCTTCCCTGTCACCTCCCCACACCTCCATCCACATCACACTGAACTCCCTCCCTGCCCACCTCCTGCAGTTTCCCCTCCTAGCTCAGGCACCCGTACCATCACTACTCTCTCATCATCCCTGCCCTCAAAGTTAATCTCACCTCATCGCTACAGCAACCCTGATAATCTCATTCACATCTCTCCCACAAACTCATACCCCCTATCCTGTGCCCTCTGGAATGCCAGATCTGTTTGTAACAAACAGGTCCCCAATCATGACCTTTTCATTTTCAACTCCCTGCACCTACTAGCCATTACTGAAACTTGGATTACTCCCTCTGACACTACTTCTCCTGCTGCTCTCTCTGCTGGGGGCCTCGCATTCACACACACACCCCGACCTGGGGGTCGCCATGGGGGTGGTGTTGGGGTCCTTTTACCTTCTAGTTATTCCTACCAACTCATACCACCAGAACCATCCCTTAAATTCTCTACATTTGAGGTTCATACTATACGCCTCTTCCAACCAGTCCATCTTAGAGTAGCTGTCATTTACTGCCCCCCTGGCACTGCTTCCAAATTCATCGACAACTTTGCTTCCTGGCTTCCTCACTTCCTCTCTTCTGACATTCCCTCCATTATCCTAGGCGATTTCAACATCCCTATCGATATCCCCACACAATCCACCTGCCTCTAAACTCCTTAACCTCACCTCTTCACTTGGTCTCTCTCAGTGGACCTCCTCACCTTCCCATGTGAATGGGAGCTCACTGGATCTGGTCTTCACTCACCATTGTGATATTTCTGATTTTTCCAACTCCCCATTTCCCCTCTCTGACCACCACCTACTCTCCTTTAACCTCTCTCTGCTTCCCCATCTCTTCCTCCTAAGGCTACCATCACTAAGCATAACATTGAGGCTATCGACACCACATTCCTTTCCTCCCTGCTTGACTCACTTCTCTCTCCTATTCTCTCTCTCTCATGCCCTTAACAAGCAACTTCCATATACAATGCATCCCTTACTTCTGCTCTTGACTCTGTTGCTCCACCAACCACTATTCACCCTCGCAAATGAACACCTCAACCCTGGCACACCAAATGCCCCAGATATCTGCAAAAATGCTCACATACTGCTGAGCAACACTGGAGGAAATCACGCTCTAAGGCAGACTTCCTCCATTTCAAACTGCTCTCATCCTTCAGTGCTGCCCTTTCTCTTGCTAAACAGTTATACTTCAAGACTCTCATCTCTTCCCAGTCTTACAACCCCCGGCGCATATTTGCAACTCTCAACTCACTCCTCTGCCCACCTCCACCTTGTCTCCCTTCCTCACTTTCTGCTCTTGGCTTTGCCACTTACTTCACATCCAAAATTGACTCCATACGTCAGGACTTCACATCACACCAGACCATCAGCAACCAGCCTCCTCCCATCCCTTACCACACCTCCCCATCCCTCTCACCAACTCTGACATCTTTCTCCCATGCATCTGGTGAGGAAGTCATTGCCCTCATTCGTTCCTGTCCTCTCACCACCTCCCCACTTGACCCTATCCCCTCCTGCCTCCTCCGCTACCTCTCTCCTTCTGCCTGTTCCCATCTTTCCTACCTTCTCAATCCCTCCCTCTCATCAGGCACTGTCCCGTCTGCCTTCAAGCATGCACTCATCTCTCCTATTATTAAAAAACCTACCCTTGATCCCAACACTCTCTCCAACTACTGACCCATCTCTCTCCTCCTTTTTGCCTCCAAACTCCTTGAGCGTATTGTCTACAACCACCTTACTTTCTTTCTTTCCTCACACTCACTGCCTGACCCATTCCAGTCTGGCTTCCGTCCTCTCCACTCCACTGAAACTGCCCTTACAAAAGTATGCAATGACCTCCATGCTGCTAAATCTAAGGGCCACTACTCTCTACTTATTCTTCTTGATCTCTCTGCTGCTTTTGACACTGTGGACCACCCTCTCCTACTGCAAATACTTCACTCCATTGGTCTGCGTGACACTGCCCTCTCTTGGCTGTCTTCCTACCTGACCGTTCATTCTCTGTCTCCTCTCATGACTCCATCTCCCCCTCACTTCCACTAACTGTAGGGGTACCCCAAGGTTCTGTCCTTGGTCCTCTTCTCTTCTCTCTCTCTATACGTCCTCACTAGGTAAGCTCATTACTTCTTTTGGTTTCCAATATCATCTCTATGCTGATGACACTCAAATCTATCTTTCCACTCCAGACCTCTACCCTGCTCGTATCTCTGTCTCTCTGCTATCTCTGTTTGGATGTCCCAGCGCTTTCTTAAACTTAACATGTCTAAGACCGGGCTGATCATCTTCCCTCCCTCCCGCATAACCTCACCTCCTACAATCTCATTATCTATTGATGGCACTACTATCTCCTCTAGCCCACAAGTGCGCTGTCTTGGAGTAATCCTTGACTCCTCCCTCTCCTTCAAACCACACATTTAACACCTCTCGCAAACCTGTAGTTTTCATCTAAAATTATTTCCAGGATCAGACCCTTTCTGACCCAGGATGCTACTAAGACTCTTATCCACTCACTGGTCATCTCCAGACTGGACTACTGTAATCTTCTCCTGACTGGCATTCCTGACAAATACTTCACTCCAATCTATCCTCAATGCTGCTGCCCGGCTCATTTTCCTCACCAAACGCACTACGTCCACCTCTCCTCTCTTACAAGACCTTCACTGGCTCCCCTTCCCTTTCAGAATCCATTTCAAGCTTCTCACACTCACAAAGCCCTCACCCACTCCTCTCTCATCTACATCTCTGACCTTATCTCCCTTTACTCTCCCACCCGTCCTCTTCGCACTGCTAATGCACGCCGACTCTCCTGCCTACTGATTACTTCCTCCCACTCCTACCTCCAAGATTTTTCACGTGCTGCTCCATTTCTCTGGAATTCCCTACCTCTCCCCCTCAGACTCGCCACCTCTCTACAAAACTTCAAGTGAGCTCTCAAGACCCACTTCTTCACCAAATACAGCCAAATCTCATCCTAACCCTCTGTTTCATGCTCTCTATGTATCCCGTCTGTGTCACCCCTGTCTGTCTACCCCTCCCCTTTAGAATGTAAGCTCTCACTAGTAGGGTCCTCTTCCCTCATGTGCTTATCCTTTTTCTTACTTTAATCATCTTCATCTGCACCAAATCCAGCAGTCTTCTGCCACCTGATACTTATTCCAGTGTCATCTGCTGATGTAGCTATGTTTATTTACCCTGTACTTGTCCTATACTGTCATCAACTGTAAGTTGCTGTTTTCCTGTTTTGATTATTTGTTTATGCACTCTGTAATTGGGCACTGCAGAACCCTTGTGGCGCCATATAAATAAAGGATAATAATATATATATATATATATATATATATATGTAAACAGATGAGGCGCAAGGTATAAATATAAGCTTGTAAGCACTTGTTTAATAAAAGCATATGTATACATATATCTCAGTTTAAGTCATGCAGCTTAGTGGATCGACATTAGCACCTCCGGATAGCACCATGGAAGAAGCCGCTAGCTGACGCTCATCAACTGATCCCAGCTCGGGACCACACACAGTCAGGTCAGCAAGGATGACGTGGATACGTCCAGTGTCTCGCTACCACGCCAACGCGTTTCGTCACACGAACTTCGTCAGGGGGTGTGGCTACATGATGTCATCATTCCATATTTATGTTCCCTGAATTCATTTACATATTCAATTGCCGACAATCGTATCTTAATACTTTATCATTTGTGCAGCGCAAAGGACAGCAAATTAACAATATAGCAAATATACATATACAGAATTAAAACAATCGTATTATATACATATTGCATGTCATCAAAATACATAACAATCAATAATAGTATAAAACGGGCTGCCATATCATCACCAATCAGTTGCAATTTATTAATTAATAGATATACATTGTATGCTAATGCTTAGTCAAACTATAGATTTTATTATGGTTTATACACATTTATTTATAATCTAGACTACAACACACCTGACTGGTGAATCATTATTACATCCTGAGGCAAAAAGGAAGTACTATAAGTCTCAGCATGGGTGTAGGACCCATTAAAGTAAACTTTTTTTCAGTGCTACAGTCTGTGGAGTGCCGCTGATTTTTGCTACCTAATACGAGACCACACTGGTGTTCTACAGAAGGCACCGCAGCAGGTAATCCGTTGTACCCACGGGGAGTGCCGGGCTTCACTTCTCTCTCTCTCTCTATATATTTCTTTAGATATCTGGCACTCCCTGGACAAATGGTACCATTCAACTTACTTTACCTGGGTGCTTTCACGTCTTGCATTTGCTTACACTTCTGTATGCATAGATAGATAGGGCGGCACTCCGGGATTTGAAAAAAGTGAAAAAAAAAGTGATTTGGGGGATGATACCCCGTCATCAGGGCCACGCCCCCGAAACGTTGAAATAAACCACAAGTTTTTTCACTTTTTCGAATCCCGGAGTGTCTGTCTATCTATCTATCTATCTATCTATCTATCTATCTATCTATCTATCTATCTATCTATCTATCGTGTATAGACATATTTATGCTATAATCTATATGCAAGTATAATAATTAGTATTTATTAGTCTTATAAATCAATGTTATCATGTGTACGTGTATATACAGCAGTACTCGTATGCAGGGACGTAGCCAGAACATTGGCCCTCATTCCGAGTTGATCGGTCGCAAGGCGAATTTAGCAGAGTTACACACGCTAAGCCGCCGCTTACTGGGAGTGAATCTTAGCTTCTTAAAATTGCGACCGATGTATTCGCAATATTGCGATTACTAACTACTTAGCAGTTTCAGAGTAGCTCCAGACTTACTCTGCCTGTGCGATCATTTCAGTGCTTGTCGTTCCTGGTTGACGTCACAAACACACCCAGCGTTCGCCCAGGCACTCCCGCCGTTTCACCGGCCACTCCTGCGTTTTTTCCGGAAACGGTAGCGTTTTCAGCCACACGCCCCTGAAACGCCGTGTTTCCGCCCAGTAACACCCATTTCCTGTCAATCACATTACGATCGCCGGAGCGAAGAAAAAGCCGTGAGTAAAAATACTTTCATCATAGTAAAGTTACTTGGCGCAGTCGCAGTGCGAACATTGCGCATGCGTACTAAGCGGATTTTCACTGCGATGCGATGAAAAATACCGAGCGAACAACTCGGAATGAGGGCCATTGTGCGCCCCATAGCAACATTTTGAAAAGGCCTCTGTTCAAATGCTCTAGAGAGACACCTCTCCTCAGCAGTTGGTAATGTTATACCCTATAATTGCATAGTAGTGCCTCAGTTAATTTTATGCCCCATGGTTTGTTTTATGAACCGTAGTAGTGCCTTAGTTTATATTATGTCTTATTGTAGGGCTGCCAGTACACATTATGCCACACAGTACCCCCAGTTCATATTATGACATATAGTGTCCCCAGTTCATATTATGCCACATTACAGCGCCCCCTTACCTTTTTAACATCCACTAGACGTTATGATTTTAATTTTAAATCTTAGGGCCCCCCTGTCTTAAGTACCCCAGGTCCCCCGAAGCCTTAATCCAGCTCCGCACCAATGCTAAACTATAGCATTTTGCGGTGTGGAAATTGAGATCTGATAAACATTCTGTCACACACCAGAGGCAGTGGCCGCCGCGCTTACCCCTGCGTGTCTGCTGGTCCATCTGGCGGCCCCCGCCTCCGACGGTCGTCGGGTCCCGGCGTCTGGCTGGCGCTGCTCCCGGCGGTTCCCCGGAGTGTGGGCGCCGCCATTGCACCCGGCGTCACGTGGGCGGAAGTGGGTGACGTCACAGAACCGCTCCACCAATCCTGTTAGGGCGGGAGATTCAAAACCAGACGCCGGGCAGAGCTCCGGCACCTGAGTATCGTCGCTTTTCCAGAGGTGATCTCCAGTGCTCCTGTGACTGCTGTGCTACCTCCTAGAGTTTCCAGCATCCAGTCAGCTTTCCCAGCATATCGTGCTGCTCGCTCACCTAGTTTCCAGTGTCTTAAACAGCGCTCACAAGTTCTTCAATCATCAGTGTCTTTATCATCGCTCACAAGTTCTACATTCATCAGTGTCTTTATCATCGCTCACAAGTTCTACATTCATCAGTGTCTTTATCATCGCTACATTCATCAGTGTCTTTATCATCGCTCACAAGTTCCTCATTCATCAGTGTCTTTATCATCGCTCACAAGTTCCTCATTCATCAGTGTCTTTATCATCGCTACATTCATCAGTGTCTTTATCATCGCTCACAAGTTCCTCATTCATCAGTGTCTTTATCATCGCTCACAAGTTCCTCATTCATCAGTGTCTTTATCATCGCTACATTCATCAGTGTCTTTATCATCGCTCACAAGTTCCTCATTCATCAGTGTCTTTATCATCGCTCACAAGTTCCTCATTCATCAGTGTCTTTATCATCGCTACATTCATCAGTGTCTTTATCATCGCTCACAAGTTCCTCATTCATCAGTGTCTTTATCATCGCTCACAAGTTCCTCATTCATCAGTGTCTTTATCATCGCTCACAAGTTCTTCATTCACCAGTGTCTTTATCATCGCTCACAAGTTCTTCATTCACCAGTGTCTTTATCATCGCTCACAAGTTCTACATTCACCAGTGTCTTTATCATCGCTCACAAGTTCCTCATTCATCAGTGTCTTTATCATCGCTCACAAGTTCTTCATTCACCAGTGTCTTTATCATCGCTCACAAGTTCTTCATTCACCAGTGTCTTTATCATCGCTCACAAGTTCTACATTCATCAGTGTCTTTATCATTGCTCACAAGTTCTTCATTCATCAGTGTCTTTATCATCGCTCACAAGTTCCTCATTCATCAGTGTCTTTAAACATCGCTCACAAGTTCTTCATTCACCAGTGTCTTTATCATCGCTCACAAGTTCTTCATTCACCAGTGTCTTTATCATCGCTCACAAGTTCTTCATTCATCAGTGTCTTTATCATCGCTCACAAGTTCCTCATTCATCAGTGTCTTTAAACATCGCTCACAAGTTCTTCATTCACCAGTGTCTTTATCATCGCTCACAAGTTCTTCATTCACCAGTGTCTTTATCATCGCTCACAAGTTCTTCATTCACCAGTGTCATTATCATCGCTCACAAGTTCTACATTCATCAGTGTCTTTATCATCGCTCACAAGTTCTTCATTCATCAGTGTCTTTATCATCGCTCACAAGTTCCTCATTCGTCAGTGTCTTTAAACATCGCTCACAAGTTCTTCATTCACCAGTGTCTTTATCATCGCTCACAAGTTCTTCATTCACCAGTGTCTTTATCATCGCTCACAAGTTCTTCATTCACCAGTGTCATTATCATCGCTCACAAGTTCTACATTCATCAGTGTCTTTATCATCGCTCACAAGTTCTTCATTCATCAGTGTCTTTATCATCGCTCACAAGTTCCTCATTCGTCAGTGTCTTTAAACATCGCTCACAAGTTCCTCATTCATCAGTGTCTTTATCATCGCTCACAAGTTCTTCATTCACCAGTGTCTTTATCATCGCTCACAAGTTCTACATTCACCAGTGTCTTTATCATCGCTCACAAGTTCCTCATTCATCAGTGTCTTTATCATCGCTCACAAGTTCTTCATTCACCAGTGTCTTTATCATCGCTCACAAGTTCTTCATTCACCAGTGTCTTTATCATCGCTCACAAGTTCTACATTCATCAGTGTCTTTATCATCGCTCACAAATTCCTCATTCATCAGTGTCTTTACCATCGCTCACAAGTTCTACATTCATCAGTGTCTTTTTCATCGCTACATTCATCAGTGTCTTTATCATCGCTCACAAGTTCCTCATTCATCAGTGTCTTTATCATCGCTCACAAGTTCCTCATTCATCAGTGTCTTTATCATCGCTCACAAGTTCTACATTCATCAGTGTCTTTATCATCGCTACATTCATCAGTGTCTTTATCATCGCTCACAAGTTCCTCATTCATCAGTGTCTTTATCATCGCTCACAAGTTCTACATTCATCAGTGTCTTTATCATCGCTCACAAGTTCTACATTCATCAGTGTCTTTATCATCGCTACATTCATCAGTGTCTTTATCATCGCTCACAAGTTCCTCATTCATCAGTGTCTTTATCATCGCTCACAAGTTCCTCATTCATCAGTGTCTTTATCATCGCTCACAAGTTCTTCATTCACCAGTGTCTTTATCATCGCTCACAAGTTCTTCATTCACCAGTGTCTTTATCATCGCTCACAAGTTCTACATTCACCAGTGTCTTTATCATCGCTCACAGGTTCCTCATTCATCAGTGTCTTTATCATCGCTCACAAGTTCTTCATTCACCAGTGTCTTTATCATCGCTCACAAGTTCTTCATTCACCAGTGTCTTTATCATCGCTCACAAGTTCTACATTCACCAGTGTCTTTATCATCGCTCACAAGTTCCTCATTCATCAGTGTCTTTATCATCGCTCACAAGTTCTTCATTCACCAGTGTCTTTATCATCGCTCACAAGTTCTTCATTCACCAGTGTCTTTATCATCGCACACAAGTTCTACATTCATCAGTGTCTTTATCATCGCTCACAAATTCCTCATTCATCAGTGTCTTTAAACATCGCTCACAAGTTCTTCATTCACCAGTGTCTTTATCATCGCTCACAAGTTCTTCATTCACCAGTGTCTTTATCATCGCTCACAAGTTCTACATTCACCAGTGTCTTTATCATCGCTCACAAGTTCCTCATTCATCAGTGTCTTTATCATCGCTCACAAGTTCTTCATTCACCAGTGTCTTTATCATCGCTCACAAGTTCTTCATTCACCAGTGTCTTTATCATCGCTCACAAGTTCTACATTCACCAGTGTCTTTATCATCGCTCACAAGTTCCTCATTCATCAGTGTCTTTATCATCGCTCACAAGTTCTTCATTCACCAGTGTCTTTATCATCGCTCACAAGTTCTTCATTCACCAGTGTCTTTATCATCGCTCACAAGTTCTACATTCATCAGTGTCTTTATCATCGCTCACAAGTTCCTCATTCATCAGTGTCTTTAAACATCGCTCACAAGTTCTTCATTCACCAGTGTCTTTATCATCGCTCACAAGTTCTTCATTCACCAGTGTCTTTATCATCGCTCACAAGTTCTTCATTCACCAGTGTCTTTATCATCGCTCACAAGTTCTACATTCATCAGTGTCTTTATCATCGCACACAAGTTCTTCATTCATCAGTGTCTTTATCATCGCTCACAAGTTCCTCATTCGTCAGTGTCTTTAAACATCGCTCACAAGTTCTTCATTCACCAGTGTCTTTATCATCGCTCACAAGTTCCTCATTCATAAGTGTCTTTATCATCGCTCACAAGTTCTTCATTCACCAGTGTCTTTATCATCGCTCACAAGTTCTTCATTCATCAGTGTCTTTATCATCGCTCACAAGTTCTACATTCATCAGTGTCTTTATCATCGCTCACAAGTTCTACATTCATCAGTGTCTTTATCATCGCTCACAAGTTCTACATTCATCAGTGTCTTTATCATCGCTCACAAGTTCTACATTTATCAGTGTCTTTATCATCGCTCACAAGTTCTTCATTCATCAGTGTCTTTATCATCGCTCACAAGTTCCTCATTCATCAGTGTCTTTAAACATCGCTCACAAGTTCTTCATTCACCAGTGTCTTTATCATCGCTCACAAGTTCCTCATTCATCAGTGTCTTTATCATCGCTCACAAGTTCTTCATTCACCAGTGTCTTTATCATCGCTCACAAGTTCTTCATTCACCAGTGTCTTTATCATCGCTCACAAGTTCTACATTCATCAGTGTCTTTATCATCGCTCACAAATTCCTCATTCATCAGTGTCTTTAAACATCGCTCACAAGTTCTTCATTCACCAGTGTCTTTATCATCGCTCACAAGTTCTTCATTCACCAGTGTCTTTATCATCGCTCACAAGTTCTACATTCATCAGTGTCTTTATCATTGCTCACAAGTTCTTCATTCATCAGTGTCTTTATCATCGCTCACAAGTTCCTCATTCATCAGTGTCTTTAAACATCGCTCACAAGTTCTTCATTCACCAGTCTTTATCATCGCTCACAAGTTCTTCATTCACCAGTGTCTTTATCATCGCTCACAAGTTCTTCATTCATCAGTGTCTTTATCATCGCTCACAAGTTCTTCATTCATCAGTGTCTTTATCATCGCTCACAAGTTCCTCATTCGTCAGTGTCTTTATCATCGCTCACAAGTTCTTCATTCATCAGTGTCTTTATCATCGCTCACAAGTTCTACATTCATCAGTGTCTTTATCATCGCTCACAAGTTCTACATTCATCAGTGTCTTTATCATCGCTCACAAGTTCTACATTCATCAGTGTCTTTATCATCGCTCACAAGTTCCTCATTCATCAGTGTCTTTATCATCGCTCACAAGTTCTTCATTCACCAGTGTCTTTATCATCGCTCACAAGTTCTTCATTAATCAGTGTCTTTATCATCGCTCACAAGTTCTTCATTCATCAGTGTCTTTATCATCGCTCACAAGTTCTTCATTCACCAGTGTCTTTATCATCGCTCACAAGTTCTTCATTAATCAGTGTCTTTATCATCGCTCACAAGTTCTTCATTCATCAGTGTCTTTATCATCGCTCACAAGTTCTTCATTAATCAGTGTCTTTATCATCGCTCACAAGTTCTTCATTCACCAGTGTCTTTATCATCGCTCACAAGTTCTTCATTAATCATTGTCTTTATCATCGCTCACAAGTTCTTCATTCATCAGTGTCTTTATCATCGCTCACAAATTCTTCATTCATCAGTGTCTTTATCATCGCTCACAAGTTCTTCATTCATCAGTGTCTTTATCATCGCTCACAAGTTCTTCATTCACCAGTGTCTTTATCATCGCTCACAAGTTCTTGTTAGGGTCTCCTGCCCTGTGCTGCCACGTCGTCATGGCAACCGGGAGACAAGTGCTAGTGGAGTAACCTGAGCGCAGCTTATACTCCGGTTCGGGTCTTTTGCTGTGCAGTGGTTATAGGCTCTGTGCACGGCAGGGGATCCGGTGCTGGTTTTTGTGCTCACAGTCTGTGAGGTCTGAGTGGGGCGTGGACAGCACCTGCTTTATAAGGCCTCTTTTCAGGGTAAGCAGATGCTGCTGAATCTCTGTTGGTTAGTCAGTTCATGAAAGTTAGCCAGTACTGTGTAGCTTTGTATTTGTTTGTTGCTTACTGCAAATAGGCCTGGGGATTTGGTATTACACTCTGCCAATCCAGACCTAGCAGTAAGACTGGAGTCAGTCGTTTAGCTTGCTGGGGTTCTGTTATTACTCTGTGAACTTAGCAAGTTTGCGGCTGTATTCTAACACTTGCCTGTCTAATCCTGTCTCACTGTGCTAGGTGTCAGGGGTCAGTTTAGTGGCAGTAAGCTTAAACCTGTGCACTGCAAGTGAGAATCAGGATTGTGGAGGCTCTCCTTGTGTCTATCATTCCATCTCTGACCAAGGAGTTTACTGCCACACCCGTTGGTAACCCTTTAGGGTTTTGCTGTTGCCCTTAGCAACAGCATTTCGGGTTCTCTACGTATTAAAACACAACATCTTGCTTTTTACATCTGAGCAGTTCTAATACAAGGGAGATACCCAGTTCCTTAGCCTCTGGGCTTCTCTGTTCACTGTGTGTGTATTTTGTTACCCTATCACCTTCTGTGTACGTTATGTCATATTCCCCAGTTTGTCTGTGAGTCCATTTGTTTTGCATAACAGTTCAAACACCAGTACATTCCTGCAGACACTGGAGTGCATAACAGTTCTGACACTAGTACTTTCCTGCAGGCACTGGTGTGCATAACATATTCAGCAGCCTAATACTCCTGTTGAAATTTTGTGGGAATATGGAGCATACCCCTCAAAATACGTTGCAACAGGTGGTCGATCAGGTGCAGGTCCTGACTCGACAATTTAATGATTTGTCCATTAAAATGCACACCTCCCAGGCTGCTGGCGGAGCTCCCGCAGCAGCAGCACCTGCAGGGGTTAAGGAGCCGAAAGTAAATCTCACGGATCGTTTTTCTGGAGATCGCTCGCAGTTCTTTTGTTTCAAGGAGAGCTGCAAGCTATACTTCCGGCTTAGGCCTCAGTCTTCTGGGTCGGAGATTCAGCGGGTGGGCATAGTGATTTCCTTGCTACAAGGAGACCCACAGGTCTGGGCATATGGGTTGCAGCCTGACTGTCCGTCGCTTAAAAGTGTTGATGCTTTTTTTACGGCACTGGGCATGTTGTATGATGACCCTGACAAGACGGCCTCAGCCGAGGCTCAGATTTCGATCCTTAAGCAAGGGCGAAGGCCAGTTGAGGTTTACTGTACGGAGTTTCGGAGGTTGGCCCATGATACCCAGTGGAATGACCCAGCCCTGAGACACCAGTACCGAAGAGGTCTTTCTAACCAGATAAAGGACCAACTGGTACAATATCCCTTGCCTGATAGCTTGGATCAGCTCATGCAGTTATCCATCCGGGTGGATAGACGGCTGAGAGAGCGTAGGCTTGAAAGGGAGACTGAGATTTCCTTCCTTCCCAAGGGAACCTCAGACTCTGAGGAATTTTCTGAGGAGCCTATGCAGATTGGGGCTACCCGCCTCTCCTCGCGTGAGAAGACGCGGAGGAGACAGCAGGGGTTGTGTTTGTACTGTGGGAATAAAGGTCATGTGGTAGTATCATGCCCAGAAAAGCCGGAAAACTTCAGGGCCTGAGGGTGATGGGAAATATCCTGTCAGGCCAGAAGTCAGAATTTCCCAAGAAGACTTTTATCATTCCGGTGACCTTGAAGATCCTCGGTCAAACTGTCAAGACTGAGGCCTTTGTGGACAGTGGGGCCGACGGGGTTTTTATGGACCGCCAACTCGCCCTAAAACACTCTGTTCCCTTAGTACCCTTGGCATCGGAAATTGAGATTTGTGGGTTAAACGGGGAACCATTATCCCAAGGTAAAATTACCTCTTGCACTAGCCAGATTTCTTTGTTTATTGGAGCCACACACTCTGAAAAATTGTCCTTTTATGTGACTGTCTGTACTTTTGCCCCATTGGTGTTGGGGTTACCCTGGTTAAGGGCCCACAATCCTCAATTTGACTGGGTCTCTGGGGAGATTCTTAGTTGGGGTACTGATTGTTTCAGGAGTTGCTTGAGCCTTCCAGTCAGGCTCTCGCAGCTAAGTTTGCCAGGATTGCCAGGGTGTTATGCAGATTTTGCGGACGTGTTCTCCAAAAAAGTTGCAGAGGTACTACCTCCCCATCGCCCCTATGACTGTGCCATTGATTTGTTGCCAAATGCTAAGCTTCCCAAGAGCAGGTTGTACTCCCTGTCACGTCCTGAGACTCAGGCTATGGCAGAGTACATTCAGGAGAACTTGGCTAAGGGATTTATCAGACCTTCACAGTCTCCAGTTGGGTCGGGGTTCTTCTTCGTGGGTAAAAAGGACGGTTCGTTGCGACCCTGCATCGACTTCAGGGAATTGAACCGTATCACGATTAAAAACTCATACCCACTGCCTCTCATTTCGGTCTTGTTTGACCAGCTTCGTACTGCCACCATTTTTTCTAAGATTGACCTACGCGGTGCGTACAATCTAATCCGAATAAGAGAGGGGGATAAATGGAAGACTGCCTTTAATACCCACTCAGGGCATTATGAATATTTGGTGATGCCTTTTGGGCTCTGTAATGCCCCGGCAGTCTTCCAGGATTTCATGAATGATGTGCTCAGGGAATATTTGGATAGATTCTTAGTTGTATACTTAGATGACATCCTAATCTTCTCCCATTCCCTGGAGGAACATCGGAAGCATGTACGCTTAGTCCTCCAGAAACTCAGAGACCACCGGCTTGGGGCGAAGCTGGAGAAGTGCGAATTTGAAGTTCAGCAAATCGCATTTCTAGGATATATTATCTCCCCAGAAGGTTTCCAAATGGAGGGTTCCAAGGTACAGGCAGTCCTGGATTGGGTGCAGCCCACTAGTTTGAAGGCGCTTCAGCGTTTCCTGGGCTTTGCGAATTTTTATAGACGATTTATCGCTGGATTTTCGTCTATAGTGGCGCCCTTGGTGGCACTCACTAAGAAAGGGGCGGATGTTGCTCACTGGTCTTGTGAGGCTAAAGCGGCTTTTGCCCGTCTCAAAAGGGCATTTGTTTCGGCCAAGGTGCTGCGACACCCAGATCCAGAGCGTCCTTTTGTGGTGGAGGTGGATGCCTCTGAGATGGGTATTGGGGCAGTGCTTTCTCAGATGGGAGTGTCTGATAATCGCCTTCATCCCTGTGCTTACTTTTCCCGTAAATTTTCGCCTGCCGAGATGAATTATGACGTGGGTAACCGGGAATTGTTGGCTATTAAGGATGCACTCGAGGAGTGGAGACACTGGCTTGAGGGGGCTAAGTTTGTGGTCTCAATTCTCACTGACCATAAGAATCTGGCATATTTAGAGTCAGCGAAGCGTCTCAATGCCAGGCAGGCAGGATGGGCTTTGTTTTTTGCTCGCTTTAATTTTTTGATAACATATCGCCCTGGGTCAAAAAACATCAAGGCTGATGCGCTCTCGCGGAGTTTTGCTCCAATCCAGGAGACCACCGAGGAGCCGTTGCCCATTGTTTCCCCATCATGTATTAAAGTGGGCATTACCCAGGACCTCTTATCATTAGTCCTTAGAGCACAGGAGCAGGCTCCTCCAGACCTTCCGGTAGGTCTTTTGTTTGTGCCTCCTAGGTTAAGACAGCGAGTGTTCCTGGAATTCCATGCCAAGAAGTCGGCAGGTCACCCGGGTATTGCCAGAACTCGGGAGTTGCTATCTAGGGCGGTGTGGTGGCCCTCGGTGGCTAAGGATGTGGATCAGTGGGTTCGGGCATGTGACATCTGTGCCCGAAATAAGACTCCTAGAGGGGTTCCTGTTGGCCCATTACATCCACTCTCTATCCCATCTAAGCCATGGACCCACATTTCAATGGATTTTGTGGTGGACTTGCCCAAATCCTCGGGGATGACAGCCATCTGGGTTGTCGTTGACAGGTTTTCGAAGATGGCGCACTTCGTTCCACTGGTTGGGCTGCCATCAGCCAGACGCCTGTCTGAATTATTTATGCTGCATGTTGTGCGTCTCCACGGGTTGCCACTTGATGTGGTCTCTGACCGCGGATCCCAGTTTGTGGCAAAATTCTGGAGGGCATTTTGTTCCGATCTCCAGATTTCTGTCAGCTTGTCGTCAGGCTACCATCCGCAGTCTAATGGGCAGACTGAAAGGGTGAACCAGTCCTTGGAGCAGTTCCTCAGGTGTTATGTCTCCAAGTGTCAGACTGACTGGGTTGCTCATCTGTCCATGGCGGAGTTTGCCTATAACAACGCGGCTCACTCTGCTACAGGGATCTCTCCCTTCCTTTGTGTGTATGGGCATCATCCTAAGGCCAATTCTTTTGACCCCCTGGACTCCACGCCTGGTGGTTCCTCTGTGGTTTCGGTCCTTAGAGGTATTTGGCGGAAAGTGAAGAAAGCCCTTGTGTCTGTGTCATTAGTGACCAAAAGGGTTTTTGATAAGCGGAAAAGACCCTGCAGCTTCAAATTAGGAGACTTCGTCTGGTTGTCTACCAAGAATTTGAAGTTGAGACAGCCATCTCATAAGTTAGGGCCCCGGTTCATCGGCCCTTATAAGATCACCAGGGTTATCAATCCGGTGGCATTTCAGTTAGATCTGCCCCGTTCTTTGGGTATCAATAAAACATTTCATTGTTCCCTTTTAAAACGGGCGATTAGTAATCCTTCTTCCAGTGGAAGACCTTCCCCTCTTCTGATACGTGGCCAGAGGGAGTTTGTTGTTGAAAGGATTCTTGACTCCAAGGTGGTTCGGGGTCGGCTGTCATTTTTGGTGCACTGGAAGGGGTATGGCCCGGAGGAGCGGTCGTGGGTGCGCAGTTGTGATCTTCATGCCCCCAGACTGATACGCTCTTTCTTCTCGCAGTTCCCCGATAAACCCGGTGGTAGGGGTTCTTTGACCCCTCGTCAGAGGGGGGGTACTGTTAGGGTCTCCTGCCCTGTGCTGCCACGTCGTCATGGCAACCGGGAGACAAGTGCTAGTGGAGTAACCTGAGCGCAGCTGATACTCCGGTTCGGGTCTTTTGCTGTGCAGTGGTTATAGGCTCTGTGCACGGCAGGGGATCCGGTGCTGGTTTTTGTGCTCACAGTCTGTGAGGTCTGAGTGGGGCGTGGACAGCACCTGCTTTATAAGGCCTCTTTTCAGGGTAAGCAGATGCTGCTGAATCTCTGTTGGTTAGTCAGTTCATGAAAGTTAGCCAGTACTGTGTAGCTTTGTATTTGTTTGTTGCTTACTGCAAATAGGCCTGGGGATTTGGTATTACACTCTGCCAATCCAGACCTAGCAGTAAGACTGGAGTCAGTCGTTTAGCTTGCTGGGGTTCTGTTATTACTCTGTGAACTTAGCAAGTTTGCGGCTGTATTCTAACACTTGCCTGTCTAATCCTGTCTCACTGTGCTAGGTGTTAGGGGTCAGTTTAGTGGCAGTAAGCTTAAACCTGTGCACTGCAAGTGAGAATCAGGATTGTGGAGGCTCTCCTTGTGTCTATCATTCCATCTCTGACCAAGGAGTTTACTGCCACACCCGTTGGTAACCCTTTAGGGTTTTGCTGTTGCCCTTAGCAACAGCATTTCGGGTTCTCTACGTATTAAAACACAACATCTTGCTTTTTACATCTGAGCAGTTCTAATACAAGGGAGATACCCAGTTCCTTAGCCTCTGGGCTTCTCTGTTCACTGTGTGTGTATTTTGTTACCCTATCACCTTCTGTGTACGTTATGTCATATTCCCCAGTTTGTCTGTGAGTCCATTTGTTTTGCATAACAGTTCAAACACCAGTACATTCCTGCAGACACTGGAGTGCATAACAGTTCTGACACTAGTACTTTCCTGCAGGCACTGGTGTGCATAACAGTTCTTCATTCACCAGTGTCTTTATCATCGCTCACAAGTTCTTCATTCACCAGTGTCTTTATCATCGCTCACAAATTCTTCATTCATCAGTGTCTCTAAACATCGCTCACAAGTTCTTCAATCATCAGTGTCTAAAACATCGTTCACAAATTCTTCAGTGTCTTTTAACATCGCTCACTAGCTCTTCATTCACCAGTGACTATAAACATCGCTCACGAATTCCTTAGTGCAGAGGTTCCCAAACTGTGTGCCGTGGCTCCCTGGGGTGCCTCGGGACACATGCAGGGGTGCCCTGGGTTGGTGGTCCAGGACCAATTCAAATTATTCATGGTCAATATAATAGGCAAAACCAGTGCTTGTGGCTGCCAGTCATAAAATATGTGGCCAAACAGAAGCAAATCTTGTCCCTCACCACACAACTGACCCTAAGGATGACATATAAACACGATCTACTTAATGTAATATTTATTTCTAAATTTCTCAATAAGAAATTTTTGGCCTAGGGGTGCCTTGAAAAAAATTCTGTTATTCTAGGGCGCCGTGAGTCAAAAAAGTTTGGAAACCACTGCCTTAGTGTCTTTCACCATCGCTCACAAGTTCTTTATTCATGTATCTTTAAACATCGCTCACAAATTCTTCAGTAGCCTTTGACATTGCCCACCAGTCCTCTTTCTTCCATGTGTTGCTGTATTGCTCCCTTCCCTAAATAAAGTTCTTCAGCATTTCTTCATCAAACACAATTGTCAGAGTCCTGTATGAGGAAAACCTATATCCGGCCTTCTCTGCTCCGACCCAGCTGTGGTGCCTCTTCCCGACCATCGGAGGAGGCCCCGAGTTTACAACACTCCCAATCCAGGTCAGTGACAGTATACTCAGGCCACATGGACCCGGGGGATCGGAACCCATAGGCAAGTGCCATCCAGGACTTGGTTTCCCGAGTTCAGAGTCAGGAGGCTGCACAGAGCCAGGTGATGCAGTATCTCCAGGAATTATCCGGCCGGCTGGATCAAATTCAGGCTTCTCTGGCTTCAGTAGTTCCGGCTCCAGCTCCAGTGCCCGCTCCAGTGGTTGTCCCTAGTAATGTTCAATCCTTGTCTGGAACTAGGTCACGCCTTCAGCTTCCCACTCCCTCTCGCTATAATGGGAATCCAAAGAATTGCCGTGGTTTTCTCAACTAATGCGAGGTGCATTTTGAACTTCTTTCGCACAACTTCCCCACGGATTGGTCCAAGGTGGCGTACATTATTTCCTTACTGGAAGGTTCAGCGTTGGATTGGGTGTCACCATTGTGTTAGCGATCTGATCCTTTGGTTTCTAGTTACACCAATTTCATTGCGTCATTTCGAAGGATCTTTGATGAGCCCGGCAGAACGACCGCTGCTTCTTCAGACTTGCTCCGAGTCCGACAAGGCTCCCGTTCAATGGGGCAGTATGTGATTCACTTCCAGACCATAGCTTCAGAACTACGCTGGAATAATGACGCTCTCCGGGCTGCCTTTTGGAACGGGCTCTCCGACCGCCTAAAGGACGAACTGATCACTAGGGATCTGCCAGATTCCTTAGAGCAGTTGATCTCACTCTGTGTAAAGGTGGATCTTTGCATGCAGGAACGGGGTGGCGAACGTAGTCGGTCAGATCGATCCATATTCCGGTTTCTCCCATCTAAGCAAACGGTTACTCCAGGTCCAGACGAACCCATGCAAATCAATCGATCTCGGCTGTCACGGAAGAACGACAGCGACGTCGTGAGGGTAGACTCTGCCTCTACTGTGGAGCCGCGGATCATTTTCTCAAGTTCTGCAAGTCCCGTCCGGGAAACGGGCAGTCCTAGCTTTTTCCGGAGGAGTCGAGTTAGGAATTACATCTAAACCTTCTCCAACAGTGGACTGTTTACTCTCCGTGTCTCTGTTTCCTGAGTCAATAGCCAAACCTGTTAAAGCTTTGCTGGACTCTGGGGCTGCAGGGAATTTTGTTTCCCTTTCTTGTGTCCAGAACTTAGGTTTACAGTTACAGTCTGTCAAACGGCCTATTACGTTGACCGCCATCAATGGTACCCAAATTTCTAATGGTCTTATTACCAGTCGCACAGTGCCAATCAGGCTGCAGGTGGGAGCTCTGCATCAAGAACATCTGGAGTTCCTAGTGATTCGGGAGATGCCCCACGATCTGGTTCTAGGTCTTCCTTGGCTTAAAATTCACAACCCTCACGTCGACTGGAAGTCATCACAAATACTGTCCTGGAGTTCTTTTTGTAATTCTAATTGTCTCACTCCTGTCTACCTGCTCCGGGTATCTTCCAAGTCGGATGAAGAGCTCATTCCGGAGGTCTATCGGGAGTTCACAGATGTCTTTTCGGAGCAGGCGGCCGATCAGTTACCACCCCATAGACCCTGGGACTGTCCCATTGAGCTCATCCCAGGGAAAATGCCACCCCGGGGACGTACTTACCCCTTGTCTTTACCCGAGACCCAAGCTATGTCGGACTACATCAAGTCTAATTTGCTGAAAGGATTCATTCGCCCCTCTACCTCCCCGGCGGGAGCAGGTTTCTTTTGTTGTGAAGAAGAAGGACGGAGGGTTAAGACCATGTATTGACTATCGGGGCTTAAACGATATCACAGTTAAGAACAAATACCCTTTGCCGCTCATCACGGAGCTATTTGATAGGGTTCGCGGAGCCCACGTCTTCACTAAGCTCGATTTAAGGGGAGCCTATAATTTGATACGCATCCGACGGGGACGAATGGAAGACGGCCTTCAATACCAGGGACGGGCATTATGAATATTTGGTAATGCCGTTTGGCCTCAGCAATGCCCCTGCTGTTTTCCAGGGATTTGTGAATGAGATATTCCGGGACATGTTATACCTAAGCGTAGTGGTATATTTGGATGACATTCTGATATTTTCTAAGACTCTCACAGAGTACAGGTCAAGGCAGTACTACTTCGCCTACGAAGGAATCATCTCTACGGCAAGATTTCCAAATGCACCTTTGAGGTCCCTTCAATTCCATTTCTTGGCTATGTCATCTCAGGTACGGAGCTCCGCATGGATCCGGAAAAACTCACTGCCATTCGGGACTGGACTCAGCCTCTCTCCTTGAAAGCGGTACAAAGATTTCTGGGTTTTGCAAATTACTACCGGAAATTCATAAAGGGATTCTCTACCATTGTGGCACCTATTACTGCCCTAACCAAAAAGGGGTCTGACCCAAGTCACTGGTCTTCTGAAGCGGTAGCAGCATTCGCCCGGTTGAAAGCAGCCTTTATGTCCGCTCCGGTACTCCAGCAACCAAATTTTTCAAAACCATTCTTCTTGGAGGTCGATGCTTCCTCGGTAGGCATCGGTGCCGTACTTTCCCAGTACTCCTTTGATGGGAAGTTACATCCATGTGGTTTCCATTCTCGCAAGTTCTCTCCCGCTGAACGAAACTACACCATTGGAGACCAGGAACTTCTGGCGATAAAATCTGCCCTAGAAGAATGGAGGTACTTATTGGAAGGTGCTAAACATCTAATTACGATTTACACCGATCACAAGAACGTGCTGTATCTCAAGACGGCCCAGTGCTTGAATCCCCGTCAAGCTAGATGGGCGCTCTTCTTCACTCGTTTCTCGTTCATCATTAAGTAACGGGCCGGGACTTTTAACACTAAGGCTGATGCTCTATCTCGTTCCTTAACGGCCTCGGATGAAGAAAATTCAGTTGAAAAGGCTTTGATTCTCAGTCGTCTCTATTTCAGCAGCTCCTACCACTCTGGGTCCTCCTCCTGGAAGAATGTTGTACCAGCTAAATTTCGACCGAAATTGTTGCAGTGGGCTCATATCTCCAAGTTTTCCGGTCATCCTGGAGTTCAAAAAATGTGGGAATTTCTACGAAGGTCATACTGGTGGGATACTATGAAGAAGGATATACAGGATTTTGTCAACTCATGTCCTCAATGTGCTCAGCACAAAACTCTTCACCTGCCTCCTGCGGGGTTGCTTCATCCACTGTCCATTCCTAAGAGACCTTGGACCCATATTTTGATGGACTTTGTTACCGAATTACCCTTCTCCAAGGGTCATAATACCATCTGGGTGATTATTGACCGCTTTTCTAAAATGGCACATTTTATTCCATTGACCGGGTTACCATCAGCTCCCAAGTTGGCTTCTTTATTCATTCGTGAACACTTCCGCCTGCACGGGTTACCTCAGGAGATAGTCTCTGATCGGGGGGTGCAGTTCACGGCAAGGTTCTGGAGGGCCCTCTGTTCTGTCTTACAAATAAAGCTCAAGTTCTCATCTGCTTACCATCCTCAAACCAATGGGCAAACTGAACGCGTCAATCAAGATTTAGAGACTTTTCTCCGCGTTTATCTCTCTCCTTCGCAAGACAATTGGGTGGAGCTGTTACCCTGGGCCGAGTTTGCCCATAATCATCTGTGCCACTCCTCCACTGGTGAGTCTCCATTCTTTGTTAAATATGGATTCCATTCTCAAGTTCCAGAATTACCCATCTGTCCTCCGGAAGATGTTCCTGCTGCAGCCTCTACTCTCCGGCACTTCAGTCAAATCTGGAGTAGGGTTCATGCTAACCTCAAGAAAATCTCTGGCCGCTACAAATTCTTTGCGGATAGGAAGCGACGGGCAGCTCCCCAATACAAAGTGGGTGACAGGGTATGGCTCTCTACCCGCAATCTCCGTTTAAGAGTGCCTGCTATGAAGTTTGCTCCAAGGTTCATTTGTCCTTACCCCGTGTTGCAAGTCCTGAACCCGGTTGTCTGCAAATTGGGATTGCCTTCCCACTTTCGGGTACCAAATTCTTTCCATGTCTCTCTCCTTCGTCCTCTTGTTTTGAATCGGTTCCATTCAGAATCTCCTAGGCCAACCTCTGTAGAGACTGAAGATGGAACGGAATTAAAGCTATTCTTGACTCTCGTTATCTTCACAAGAATCTACAGTATCTGGTGGAATGGAAAGGTTATGGTCCTGAGGAGAGGAGCTGGGTCAAAGCTGCTGAAGTCACGGCTCCCCGACTAGTGCGGATCTTCCATTCCAGACATCCAACAAAGCCCGGGAAGTGTCCGGGGGCCACTCATGGAGGAGGGGGTACTGTCACACACCAGAGGCAGCGGCCGCCGCGCTTACCCCTGCGTGTCTGCTGGTCCGTCTGGCGGCCCCCGCCTCCGGCGGTCGTCGGGTCCCGGCGTCTGGCTGGCGCTGCTCCCGGCGGTTCCCCGGAGTGTGGGCGCCGCCATTGCACCCGGCGTCACGTGGGCGGGAGTGGGTGGCATCACAGAACCGCTCCACCAACCCTGTTAGGGCGGGAGATTTAAAACCAGACGCCGGGCAGAGCTCCGGCGCCTGAGTATCGTCGCTTTTCCAGAGGTGATCTCCAGTGCTCCTGTGACCGCTGTGCTACCTCCTAGAGTTTCCAGCATCCAGTCAACTTTCCCAGCATATCGTGCTGCTCGCTCACCTAGTCTCCAGTGTCTTTCATCATCGCTCACAAGTTCTTCATTCACCAGTGTCTTTATCATCGCTCACAAGTTCTTCATTCACCAGTGTCTTTATCATCGCTCACAAGTTCTTCATTCACCAGTGTCTTTATCATCGCTCACAAGTTCTTCATTCACCAGTGTCTTTATCATCGCTCACAAGTTCTTCATTCACCAGTGTCTTTATCATCGCTCACAAGTTCTTCATTAATCAGTGTCTTTATCATCGCTCACAAGTTCTTCATTCATCAGTGTCTTTATCATCGCTCACAAGTTCTTCATTCACCAGTGTCTTTATCATCGCTCACAAGTTCTTCATTCACCAGTGTCTTTATCATCGCTCACAAGTTCTTCATTTACCAGTGTCTTTATCATCGCTCACAAGTTCTTCATTAATCAGTGTCTTTATCATCGCTCACAAGTTCTTCATTCATCAGTGTCTTTATCATCGCTCACAAATTCTTCATTCATCAGTGTCTTTAAACATCGCTCACAAGTTCTTCAATCATCAGTGTCTAAAACATCGTTCACAAATTCTTCAGTGTCTTTTAACATCGCTCACTAGCTCTTCATTCACCAGTGACTTTAAACATCGCTCACAAATTCTTTAGTGTCTTTCACCATCGCTCACAAGTTCTTTATTCATGTATCTTTAAACATCGCTCACAAATTCTTCAGTAGCCTTTGACATTGCCCACCAGTCCTCTTTCTTCCATGTGTTGCTGTATTGCTCCCTTCCCTAAATAAAGTTCTTCAGCATTTCTTCATCAAACACAATTGTCAGAGTCCTGTATGAGGAAAACCTATATCCGGCCTTCTCTGCTCCGACCCAGCTGTGGTGCCTCTTCCCGACCATCGGAGGAGCCCCCGAGTTCACAACACTCCCAATCCAGGTCAGTGACACATTCTGGTGACTTATATACTATTCAGCAAGCATTCTGATGAGTAATATACAATACAGAGAGCATTTGGTGACTAATATACAATACAGAGAGCTTTCTGGTGACATATGCAATCCAGAGAGCATTCTGTTGACTAATATACAAGAAAGAGAGCATTCTGGTGACTAATATACAAGAAAGAGAGCATTCTGGTGACTAAAATACAATACAGAGAGCATTCTGGTGACTTTTATACAATACAGAGAGCATTCTGGTGATGGATAAACTGTTAGGATTCTTTGACTTTCTTATTATTGTGATTCTTGCACTTGCTGAGTATTGCAAAACTTGGACTTGATGAATGTGGTGCTTCTTGGACTGGATGAGTGTTGAAATCTTGGACTTGCTGAATAATGTTAAGAACTCCAGACCTGTAGGTGTGAGACCCTTAGAGCGGTTTTCACCAATAACAACCCCCCTGCTGTTCCCTTAGTGCTGGACGTGCACTAAGGTCAAAGCGGGATCAGAGTTTCCCCAGGGCTGGTGCAGCACTGTGTAGATGCTATGCAGGCTGAGAGCTAGAACACTTGGAAGGCAGACAAAGTGTCAGGGGCCAGTGGTTTATACTGCAGGCATAAACTAAAACTAACACTGAGGGAGTGGCAAAGAGGGGATATATAGGGTAGCTGCACCAATCTGTTACCAGACAGAGAGAGGGTGCAGTGATTACTTAAAGACATGCAGCTGCACTGCTGCACATTACAGCAGAGTGTCACCGCCGACAACAGGAGGTTGTCTAGCAACTGAGAATGCTGTCCCAGTTGCTAAGCACCTGGTAGTTCCCAGCGGGCAGTGTGGCCACCGCATCAGGGTTACTAGGTGCCGGGCGGGACCCAACAGCCTTTGTGGCCAGAAGAGTTGCAGCATTCCATTCGCCTGGCAATGACCAGGACCTGCGTCTGATATGCACCGCACAGTGGACCAAAACATATACAATGCAGAGATAACTCTGGTGACTTTTATACAATACAGAGAACTGTCTGGTGACAGATATACAATACAGAGAGCATTTTGGTGGCCAATATACAATACAGAGAGCATTCTGGTTACTTATATACAATACAGAGAGCATTCTGGCAACTTTTATACAATACAGAGAGTATTTTGGTGGCTAATATACAATACAGAGAGCATTCTGGTGACTTATATACAATACAGAGAGCATTCTGGCAACTTATACAATACAGAGAGCATTTTGGTGGCTTATATACAATAGAGAGAGCATTTTGGTGGCTTATATACAATACAGAGAGCATTTTGATGACTAATATACAACACAGAAAGCATTCTGGTGACTTTTATACAATACAGAAAGTATTTTGGTGACTAATATATAATACAGAGAGCATACTGGTGACATATACAACACAGCATTTTGGTGACTAAATACAATACAGAGAACATTTTGGTGACTAATATGCAATACAGACAGCATTCTGGTTACTTTTATACAATACAGAATGCATTCTGGTGACTGATACACAATACAGAGCATTCTAACTTGATATACATAGTAGTAAGTCACTTCTCTTTCTACACACCATTCCTATCTGGTTCCTCAGGACTCTTCAACTCCCAGGCTGACACTGGTGCAATGGAGACTGAACACTGGGTTGACTTGATACTGGACACTGGCTTAGAACCAGTGGTACCTGGACAGAACACCAGCCTGACACGAGAGGACACTGGAGGCCTGTGGACCCGGGAGACCAGACTGCAACTGGTAGACTAGGACCAGTATTGCAGGGACCAATAAAGATAGTAGAGCCTCAGGACACTTGTAGACTGTGTTTGTGAATATACACTGTTGCGCCACAAGGAAGCAGCTGTGAAATTCCATATCATCAAAATGCACCAGGAGGCATCTGTAGTAGACAGACGCCTCCTGTTTGCATGAGCGAGGATCTAAGAGCTGCATCTGACTACGCTACCTTGGATCACCATCACGACCATCGGTCGTGATTTGCCATGGTTTCAGGCACTGGCCAGCCTGCGTAAGATCCAGACACCCAGGTCCAGGAAGTCTGCACTTGATGACCCTGGACACGTCACACCTTCAAAACTGGGTGACACGCCCTCGGAAGAATTAGGGGGGAATAGCTGCAGCCGCCACCCCCAAATCTGAGCCCTAGCCTCTACCCCTAGAGTCCTAGCCCTAGCCACCACCCCAAGAGTCTTAGCCCTAGCTGCCACCCCAGGCAGTTTAGGGTAGGGGTCAGGGGAGGGTAAAATAATTACTCCATCCCCTGTCGGCATGAATGCCATCATCCCGACAGCTGGGATCCCATAGCGAACCCCATAGTGTTTATACTGTGGTAGGAAGATGAAGAAATGAACACACTATAATATGTGCTTGTTGCAAGAGAATGCTGGAGATATCAGGAGAACAAGGTGTTAGCAGCACAGAACAGAGGGGATATTGTCCAGTTGAATGAGCATTCAGTAGTAGGCTAGAACTTGCACATGAAGCAGATAGATGACTTGCTTGCAGGAATATCAGAGGTTAACTGCACACGGTAATCCAGGAGGTCTGCGGGAAAATGAATGGGGGTATCTCTTCCAGAGAGTAGAATGCAACTGGTTAATAACAGATATGAACAGAGCTCTGCAGCACTTGAAAACAGCAGGCAGGAGCACACTGGTGATTGATTAGGTAAAGCTCACAGGTGAAAGCACAATTGGGAGACAAAGTCACAGCAACACTAAGATACAGACATATAAACAAGTCTGTAGAATCCAGGAACAGATTCAGCAAAGCTGAGAACTTGAGAACACAGAAGAGTCTTATAATCAGTGAAGTGCAGCTGGAGGCAGTACGAAGCTTGAGACATAGGTAATAACTGTAGCTAGGAACTCTGAAGCTTAGCTGAGTAGATGCACAGGAATATTCTGTAGCTTGGAAAGTTCAGCAATGCAACACTGTAATCTCACTAGGAGCTGCATACTGTTAAACAGGTACCAGGATTTCAACAATGTGAATTGTTGATCTGGCAGTGTGCTGATGAACAGGAATGGTTTAAATAGGAGCTGCAGGTTACAGATTGTCTGCCAGAGTCAGCTGAGGTAAGGAAGTATTCTCACTGGAGGAGATGAGGTCAGCTGACAAGTGCCAACATGGCGGCGCCCATGCTTTAGCTCCATAATACTAGTACAAATAGAAAACTGGACCAGTGGGACAGGTTAGTAATTAATTACTTAATACATGAAACAGGTTTGAAAGTTTGATTTACTTTATGACAATTACTTTCTCACTGTCAACTACTTATATGGCTCTCCAACTCACCAAACTACAAATATCTCCTAGTGCTCACTCTAAAAACATCTCTCATGCACAGCTAACCAGGTCTATATTCTGCACTACAGATATTTGTCTCAGTTATCAGATGTCTCTTTCAATACCCTGACATCTCTCTCATTTCCCAGATGTCTCTCTAACCCTCGCACTTCCTACACTCCAGAACACTATGATTTATGAATTATGATAAGAGCTCTCCCAGCTGCTCATGGCTGTTGATGGCCATGATTACCAGCCTCAGAACCTATCAGGTTATTAATCAATCCTCCTGCAGTCTGATCCTGTCCTTATAGGATAAATGTGTCACTTATCTACATGATGAGCCACACACTGCTGAGCAGAGAGATCTCATGCTCGGGAACTAATGTTCCCCAATCTGTCTTTTCCAGTCTCTCTCCTTCTTCATCTTCCCTTTATCCATGAGAAATAAACCTTACTGTCCCTAGCAACACTGTCAGGTTCTCTGGTCTCTGACCAAGCAAGATAAAATGCCACATTGTGTCTCTCAGCATCTGTCTGCTGTGTGATACTCTCCTGTGTGATACTCTGTGGCTGAGGTGTCCGAAATTCAATCTACGTAGCACATTTGGAGGCCCAAAAATTCCCCCGTTACTATCCAGTTACACTGTTTCTGCTGCACTGGGGATACAACTGCGTTGCTTATGACTTGGCACAATGGGTCCACCAGAAGTAGGTCGGCAGTCAATGGGTCAACCCATATGGTCGACGTGAAAAAGGTCAACTACGTCAAAAGGCCGACAGGGTAAATAGGTCGACACAATCAAAAGGTCGACAAAAAAAGTTTTTTGTGTGTCATTTTGTATGTTTAAACACATACAAGCCACATTAGTGTAAATGTGTACCCTCGCTGGCATGTTTCGCTCGCCACGCTTTGGGCAAGATTACCATTCCCAATCTTAGTCCATGTGAATGGTAAATGATAGAAAAGCTGAAAAAATGTTCATGAAAAAACTTTTGTCAAACATGTGTGTCGGAGGAGGGGGCTTGGTCACGCACTGTTCTTGTACCGGGGTCTTGACGTTGCTGTTGACGGCCCTGCCTACACTGTGACAGGAGTGAAGTGCTGCATATTATGTCACTGAGGAGGAGTCTGCATTTTGGTATCACCCCTTGGAGGGTTAACACATGGGTGCAGCTCCCACCCCTCCTAGTGACGCCACTGGTGCAGGACACCTTTATATCCTATAATGTATGTCCTCCTTTTTATGTATATTTGGTAATAATAGGTTGTGTGTTTTAGTAAAGCAGTGTGCTATTTGTGGTATATCACTTATACCGCTTTCACATCTCCAATGCCGGAACCCACCCGGGAATTGGAAACCGGTCCTTCCAGGGTGGGATCCGGCATTGGAGACTATGTGCTGGCTACCCGACCCGGCAAATTGCTGGGTCGGTTGCCATAGCGGCAGGGGCGGAGGCGGCAGTGGGGGCAAAGGTGGAGGTGGCGCTGGGAGATGAGCTCATCTCCGTGCCGCCTCTCCCTATGCTGTGAATGGGTAGCGGGTCGCATCGACCTGGCAACCCGTTCACACTGCGCCTGACCCGGTATTCAAACCCAGGAATAACCCTTCCTGGGTTGAATTACCGGGTCAGGTGACCTGGGAATTCGGACATGGCCCTTTCACATCGCACACTGACCTGTGTCGACCCGGCAATATACTGGGTCGATACCGGGTTATTTGTGCGATGTGAAAGGGGTATAAGTGGGTCATATAGACCCACTTCCTTTAGAAATTTATTCTGAGTCTACATTCTTTAAGTGAAATGTTGCGTTATCCAATTAGAATACTGAAACACTGCTTGTAGATATTACTGTGTAATAATAAAAAGCCTGTTCTCAATGTAACCTGCAATAATTGTTTGGCGTGTACTATTAGACTATTCCTTATTATTATAAATGTCCTGTGGCAGTTCTGCACCTATTAGATCGCGGTGTGCATACAGGGAAGATATGACTGTGAAGTGACTTACTCTCAACCCTGCATTGTACCTTGGCCCTCATTCCGAGTTGGTCGCTCGCAAGCAGATTTTAGCAGATTTGCTCGTGCTAAGCCGCCGCCTACTGGGAGTGAATCTTAGCATCTTAAAATTGCGAACGATGTATTCGCAATATTGCGATTACACACCTCGTAGCAGTTTCTGAGTAGCTCCAGACTTACTCGGCATCTGCGATCAGTTCAGTGCATGTCGTTCCTGGTTTGACGTCACAAACACACCCAGCGTTCGCCCAGACACTCCTCCGTTCCTCCGGCCACTCCTGCGTTTTTTCCGGAAACGGTAGCGTTTTTTCCCACACGCCCATAAAACGGCCTGTTTCCGCCCAGTAACACCCATTTCCTGTCAATCACATTACGATCGCCAGAACGATGAAAAAGCCGTGAGTAAAATTCCTAACTACATAGCAAATTTACTTGGCGCAGTCGCAGTGCGGACATTGCGCATGCGCATTAAGCGGAAAATAGCTGCGATGTGAAGATTTTTACCGAGCGACCAACTCGGAATGAGGGCCCTTATTCGTTCACATATATAAAACCCATCAAAATGAAGATAAAAGGAAAGTGAGAACATAGGGGAAAAGGGAGGGTTATTCATGAAGAAAGAAAAACATTTGCCACAGAACCGCTGGAAGAAGTATTACTGGCAAGTGGGTGTTCTACAGTGCTACAGTGCAGTTACTTTAGGGGCTTAAGGTGCATACACACGGAGAGATTTTGACTATAGGTGCATACACACGGAGAGATTTTGGCTATGAGAGATTTTGACTAACTTTTCCCTTGAACTGGCAGTAGGAGATTTTGACTAACTTTACCAGAGATTTTGTCTAACTATGCAAGAGATTTTGGCTATGGGAGATTTTGGCTATGGGAGATTTTGACTATCTCATTTAAATAAGGGGATGAGTGTCATATATAGGACGATTTTACAGGGTGGCTGGTATTTAAATAGCTGAAAGTTAAAAAAAAAATTTGCGTGGGGTCCCCCCTCCTATGTAAAACCAGCCTCGGGCTCTTTGAGCCAGTCCTGGTTGTTAAAATACAGAGGAAAAAATGAGTAGGGTTCCCCCATATTTAGACAACCAGCACCGGGCTCTGCGTCCGGTCCTGGTTTAAAAAATACGGGGGACAAAAGACATAGGGGTCCCCCGTATTTTTCAAACCAGCACCGGGCTCCACTAGCCAGGGAGATAATGCCACAGCCGGGGGACACTTTTATATTGGTCCCTGCGGCCGTGCCATTACCCCCCCAACTAGTCACCCCTGGCCGGGGTACACTGGAGGAGTGAGGACCCCTTAAATCAAGGAGTCCCCCCCTCCAGCCACCCAAGGGCCAGGGGTGAAGTCCGAGGCTGTCCCCCCCCATCCGTGGCCCGGTGGATGGGAGGCTGATAGCCTTTCAATAGTAATATTGTTCTTTACAGGAGGCCTACAGGTCCCAGCAAGCCTGCCCCAGCATGTTGGCACTTGGAGAACCACAAGTGCCAGCATGCCCGGACATAAAGGGCCCGCTGGCACCTGTAGTCCACCTGTAAAGAAAATATTAAAAAAAACACACAACACATTCTTTTAAAAATCCTTTATTAAACTGGGTCTTCACCTGGGGGCGGCGGCCTTTAAGCTCTTTTGCATGGCCGCCGCCTTCCCAGGGCTTCCGGCGTCTTCACCTGGGGGGGCGCCACCTCCCCAGGGCTTCTGGGGTCTTGCTCCGGCGTCTTCACCTGGTGGGCGGTGGCTGCTAAGCTCTTTTGCATAGCCGCCGCCCATCCAGGACTTCCACGACGTCTTCACCTGGGAGGCGGCGGCCTTTAAGCTCTTTTGCATGGCCGCCGCCTTCCCAGGACTTCCAGCATCTTCACCTGGTGGGCGGCGGCTGCTAAGCTCTTTTGCATAGCCGCCGCCCATCCAGGACTTCCACGGCGTCTTCAGGAGCTCTTCTCCGCTCCTCCTCCGCCGTCGGACTGACAGCCGCTGCTTCGCGCTGACTTATATAAGTCAGCGGGAGGGGGCGGGGCGATGACGCGGCGAGCCGTGATTGGCTCGCGGCGGCCATCTTGAATTTCAAAAATGACGCTGAGGCGCCATTTTTGAAACTGGTAACGCTCCGCTGCCAAACTCTGCAATAGAAAGGTAAATTTCCCCCGCCCGCACCGCTGCCGCAACCAGCCGCCGCCCACACCGCCACCGCAACCCACCGCCGCCCACACCGCCGCCGCAACCCGCCGTCGCCCACACCGCCACCGCAACCCGCCGCCGCCCGCACCGCCGCCACAACCCGCCGCCGCCCGCACCACCGCCGCCTGCACATCGCTATCGCTGGGAAAAATCGCTGGCCTCTTAAAGTGTTAGCGATTTTGACTAACTTTTGCAGCGACATAGCCAAAATTGACTTGCCTGCACTGACTATTTTTCCCAGCGATAGCGACCTAGCGGGGACGCGCATCGCTATCGCTGGCTGTGTACACACGGAGCGATCTGCACTAACTTTCTGAGCGATTTTGACTATATAGTCAAAATCGCTCAGTTATATCGCTCCGTGTGTATGCACCTTTAGAGAGATTTTGACTAACTTTTCCCTTGAACTGGCAGTAGGAGATTTTGACTAACTTTACCAGAGATTTTGTCTAACTATGCAAGAGATTTTGGCTATGGGAGATTTTGACTATCTCATTTAAATAAGGGGATGAGTGTCATATATAGGACGATTTTACAGGGTGGCTGGTATTTAAATAGCTAAAAGTTAAAAAAATAATTTGCGTGGGGTCCCCCCTCCTATGTAAAACCAGCCTCGGGCTCTTTGAGCCAGTCCTGGTTGTTAAAATACAGAGGAAAAAATGAGTAGGGTTCCCCCATATTTAGACAACCAGCACCGGGCTCTGCTTCCGGTCCTGGTTTAAAAAAATACGGGGGACAAAAGACATAGGGGTCCCCCGTATTTTTAAAACCAGCACCGGGCTCCACTAGCCAGGGAGATAATGCCACAGCCGGGGGACACTTTTATATTGGTCCCTGCGGCCGTGCCATTACCCCCCCAACTAGTCACCCCTGGCCGGGGTACACTGGAGGAGTGAGGACCCCTTAAATCAAGGGGTCCCCCCCTCCAGCCACCCAAGGGCCAGGGGTGAAGCCCGAGGCTGTCCCCCCCATCCGTGGGCGGTGGATGGGAGGCTGATAGCCTTTCAATAGTAATATTGTTCTTTACAGGTGGCCTACAGGTCCCAGCAAGCCTGCCCCAGCATGCTGGCACTTGGAGAACCACAAGTTCCAGCATGCCCGGATATAAAGGGCCCACTGGCACCTGTACTCCACCTGTAAAGAAAATATTGGAAAAAAACCACGACACGTTCTTTAAAAATAAGAATTTACTTACCGATAATTCTATTTCTCATAGTCCGTAGTGGATGCTGGGGACTCCGTAAGGACCATGGGGAATAGCGGCTCCGCAGGAGACTGGGCACATCTAAAGAAAGCTTTAGGACTATCTGGTGTGCACTGGCTCCTCCCCCTATGACCCTCCTCCAAGCCTCAGTTAGGATACTGTGCCCGGACGAGCGTACACAATAAGGAAGGATTTTGAATCCCGGGTAAGACCCATACCAGCCACGCCAATCACACCGTATAACCTGTGATCTGAACCCAGTTAACAGCATGATAACAGAGGAGCCTCTGAAAGATGGCTCACAACAATAATAACCCGATTTTTGTAACAATAACTATGTACAAGTATTGCAGACAATCCGCACTTGGGATGGGCGCCCAGCATCCACTACGGTCTATGAGAAATAGAATTATCGGTAAGTAAATTCTTATTTTCTCTAACGTCCTAAGTGGATGCTGGGGACTCCGTAAGGACCATGGGGATTATACCAAAGCTCCCAAACGGGCGGGAGAGTGCGGATGACTCTGCAGCACCAAATGAGAGAACTCCAGGTCCTCCTCAGCCAGGATATCAATTTTGTAGAATTTTACAAACGTATTTGCTCCTGACCAAGTAGCTGCTCGGCAAAGTTGTAAAGCCGAGACCCCTCGGGCAGCCGCCCAAGATGAGCCCACCTTCCTTGTGGAGTGGGCATTTACAGATTTTTGGCTGTGGCAGGCCTGCCACAGAATGTGCAAGCTGAATTGTACTACAAATCCAACGAGCAATAGTCTGCTTAGAAGCAGGAGCACCCAGCTTGTTGGGTGCACACAGGATAAACAGCGAGTCAGATTTCCTGACTCCAGCCGTCCTGGAAACATATATTTTCAGGGCACTGACAACGTCTAGCAACTTGGAGGCCTCCAAGTCCCTAGTAGCCGCAGGCACCACCAATAGGTTGGTTCAGGTGAGCCGCTGAAACCACCTTGGGGAGAAACTGAGGACGAGTCCTCAATTCCGCCCTGTCCGAATGGAAAATCAGATAAGGGCTTTTTCAGGATAAAGCCGCCAATTCTGACACGCGCCTGGCCCAGGCCAGGGCCAACAGCATGACCACTTTCCATGTGAGATATTTTAACTCCACAGATTTAAGTAGTTCAAACCAATGTGACTTTTGGAACCCAAAACTACATTGAGATCCCAAAGTGCCACTGGAGGCACAAAAGGAGGCTGTATATGCAGTACCCCTTTTACAACGTCTGAACTTCAGGGACTGAAGCTAGTTCTTTTTGGAAGAAAATTGACAGGGCCGAAATTTGAACCTTAATGGACCCCAATTTCAGGCCCATAGACACTCCTATTTGCAGGAAATGTAGGAATCGACCCAGTTGAATTTCCTCCGTCGGGCCTTACTGGCCTCGCACCACGCAACATATTTTCGCCAATTGCGGTGATAATGTTTTTGCGGTTACATCCTTCCTGGCTTTGATCAGGATAGGGATGACTTCATCCGGAATGCCTTTTTTCCTTCAGGATCCGGCGTTCAACCGCCATGCCGTCAAACGCAGCCGCGGTAAGTCTTGGAACAGACAGGGTCCTTGCTGGAGCAGGTCCCTTCTTAGAGGTAGAGGCCACGGATCCTCCGTGAGCATCTCCTGAAGTTCCGGTTACCAAGTCCTTCTTGGCCAATCCGGAACCACGAATATAGTGCTTACTCCTCTCCATCTTATCAATCTCAGTACCTTGGGTATGAGAGGCAGAGGAGGGAACACATACCCTGACTGGTACACCCACGGTGTTACCAGAGCGTCTACAGCTTATTGCCTGAGGGTCCCTGGACCTGGCGCAATACCTGTCGAGTTTTTAATCATGTGGAAGACTTCTGGGTGAAGTCCCCACTCTCCCGGGTGGAGGTCGTGCTGAGGAAGTCTGCTTCCCAGTTGTCCACTCCCGGAATGAATACTGCTGACAGTGCTATCACATGATTTTCCGCCCAGCGAAGAATCCTTGCAGCTTCTGCCATTGCCCTCCTGCTTCTTGTGCCACCCTGTCTGTTAACGTGGGTGACTGCCGTGATGTTGTCCGACTGGATCAACACCGGCTGACCTTGAAGCAGAGGTCTTGCTAAGCTTAGAGCATTGTAAATGTCCCTTAGCTTCAGGATATTTATGTGAAGTGATGTCTCCAGGCTTGACCATAAGCCCTGGATATTCCTTCCCTGTGTGACTGCTCCCCAGCCTCGCAGGCTGGCATCCGTGGTCACCAGGACCCAGTCCTGAATGCCTAATCTGCGGCCCTCTAGAAGATGAGCACTCTGCAACCACCACAGGAGGGACACCCTTGTCCTTGGTGACAGGGTTATCCGCTGATGCATCTGAAGATGCGATCCGGACCATTTGTCCAGCAGGTCCCACTGGAAAGTTCTTGCGTGGAATCTGCCGAATGGGATTGCTTCGTAGGAAGCCACCATTTTACCCAGAACCCTTGTGCATTGATGCACTGAGACTTGGCTCGGTTTTAGGAGGTTCCTGACTAGCTCGGATAACTCCCTGGCTTTCTCCTCCGGGAGAAACACCTTTTTCTGGACTGTGTCCAGGATCATCCCTAGGAACAGAAGACACGTCGTCGGAACCAGGTGCGATTTTGGAATATTGAGAATCCAATCGTGCTGCCGCAACACTACCTGAGATAGTGCTACACCGACCTCCAACTGTTCCCTGGGTCTTACCCTTATCAGGGAATTGTCCACGGAAGGAATAACTAAAATTCACTTCCTTCGAAGGAATATCATCATTTCGGCCATTACCTTGGTAAAGACCCGGGGTGCCGTGTACCATCCATACGGCAGCGTCTGAACTGATAGTGACAGTTCTGTACCATAAACCTGAGGTACCCTTGGTGAGAAGGGTAAATTTTGACATGAAGGTAAGCATCCTTGATGTCCCGAGACATCATGTAGTCCCCTTCTTCCAGGTTCGCAATCACTGCTCTGAGTGACTCAATCTTGAATTTGAACCTCTGTACGTAAGTGTTCAAAGATTTTAGATTTAGAATCGGTCTCACCGAGCCGTTCGGCTTCGGTACCACAACAGTGTGGAATAATACCCCGTTCCCTGTTGCAGGAGGGGTATCTTGATTATCACCTGCTGGGAATACAGCTTGTGAATGGCTTCCAAAACTGTCTCCCTGTCAGAAGGAGACATCGGTAAAGCAGACTTTAGGAAACGGCGAGGGGGAGACGTCTCGAATTCTAATTTGTACCCCTGAGATATCACCTGAAGGATCCAGGGGTCTACTTGCGAGTGAGCCCACTGCGCGCTGAAATTCATTGAGACGGGTCCTCCACCATGCCTGATTCTGCTTGTAAAGCCCCAGCGTATACTGAGGGCTTGGCAGAGGCGGGAGAGGGTTTCTGTTCCTGGGAACTGGCTGATTTCTGCAGCCTTTTTCCTCTCCCTCTGTCACGGGGCAGAAATGAGGAACCTTTTGCCCGCTTGTCCACGAAAAGACTGCGCCTGATAATACGGCGTCTTCTCATGTTGAGAGGCGACCTGGGGTACAAACGTGGAATTCCCAGCTGTTGCCGTGGCCACCAGGTCTGAAAGACCGACCCCAAATAACTCCTCCCTTAATAAAGCAATACTTCTAAATGCCGTTTGGAATACGCATCACCTGACCACTGACGTGTCCATAACCCTCTACTGGTAGAAATGGACAACGCGCTTAGACTTGATGCCAGTCGGCAAATATTCCGCTGTGCATCACGCATATATAAAAATGCATCTTTTAAATGCTCTATAGGCAAAAATATACTGTCCCTATCTAGGGTATCAATATTTTCAGTCAGGGAATCCGACCACGCCAACCCAACACTGCACATCCAGGCTGAGGCGATTGCTGGTCGCAGTATAACACCAGTATGTGTGTAAATACCTTTTAGGATACCCTCCTGCTTTCTATCAGCAGGATCCTTAAGGGCGGCCATCTCAGGCGAAGGTAGAGCCCTTACAAGCGTGTGAGCGCTTATAATGCCAATAACATTTTAGAAATTATCCGTTATCGGGGGAAACCCACGCATCATCACACACCTCATTTAATTTCTCAGATTCAGGAAAACTACAGGTAGTTTTTCCTCACCGAACATAATACCCCTTTTTTGGTGGTACTCGTATAATCAGAAATGTGTAAAACATTTTTCATTGCCTCAATCATGTAACGTGTGGCCCTACTGGAAGTCACATTCGTCTCTTCACCGTCGACACTGGAGTCAGTATCCGTGTCGGCGTCTATATCTGCCATCTGAGGTAACGGGCGCTTTAGAGCCCCTGACGGCCTATGAGACGTCTGGACAGGCACAAGCTGAGTAGCCGGCTGTCTCATGTCAACCACTGTCTTTTATACAGAGCTGACACTGTCACGTAATTCCTTCCAACAGTTCATCCACTCAGGTGTCGACCCCCTAGGGGGTGACATCACTATTACAGGCAATCTGCTCCATCTCCACATCATTTTTCTCCTCATACATGTCGACACAAAAGCACCGACATACAGCACACACACAGGGAATGCTCTGATAGAGGACAGGACCCCACTAGCCCTTTGGGGAGACAGAGGGAGAGTTTGCCAGCACACACCAGAGCGCTATATATATACAGGGATAACCTTATATAAGTGTTTTTCCCCTTATAGCTGCTGTATAGTTAATACTGCGCCTAATTAGTGCCCCCCTCTCTTTTTTTTAACCCTTTCTGTAGTGTAGTGACTGCAGGGGAGAGACAGGGAGCTTCCCTCCAACGGAGCTGTGAGGGAAAATGGCGCCAGTGTGCTGAGGAGATAGGCTCCGCCCCTTTTTCGCGGACTTTTCTCCTGCTTTTTTATGGATTCTGGCAGGGGTTAAATGCATCCATATAGCCCAGGAGCTATATGTGATGCATTTTTTTGCCATCCAAGGTGTTTTTATTGCGTCTCAGGGCGCCCCCCCCCAGCGCCCTGCACCCTCAGTGACCGAAGTGTGAAGTGTGCTGAGAGCAATGGCGCACAGCTGCAGTGCTGTGCGCTACCTTGTTGAAGACAGGACGTCTTCTGCCGCCGATTTTCCGGACCTCTTCTGCCTTCTGGCTCTGTAAGGGGGCCGGCGGCGCGGCTCTGGGACCCATCCAAGCTGGGCCTGTGATCGTCCCTCTGGAGCTAATGTCCAGTAGCCTAAGAAGCCCAATCCACTCTGCACGCAGGTGAGTTCGCTTCTTCTCCTCTTAGTCCCTCGATGCAGTGAGCCTGTTGCCAGCAGGTCTCACTGAAAATAAAAAACCTAATCTAAAACTTTCACTAAGAAGCTCAGGAGAGCCCCTAGTGTGCACCCTTCTCGTTCGGGCACAGAGATCTAACTGAGGCTTGGAGGAGGGTCATAGGGGGAGGAGCCAGTGCACACCAGATAGTCCTAAAGCTTTCTTTAGATGTGCCCAGTCTCCTGTGGAGCCGCTATTCCCCATGGTCCTTACGGAGTCCCCAGCATCCACTTAGGACGTTAGAGAAAAATCCTTTATTAAACTGGGTCTTCACCTGGGAGGCGGCGGCCTTTAAGCTCTTTTGCATGGCCGCCGCCTTCCCAGGGCTTCCGGCGTCTTCACCTGGGGGGGCGCCACCTCCCCAGGGCTTCTGGGGTCTTGCTCCGGCGTCTTCACCTGGTGGGCGGCGGCTGCTAAGCTCTTTCGCATAGCCGCCGCCCATCCAGGACTTCCACGACGTCTTCACCTGGGAGGCGGCGGCCTTTAAGCTCTTTTGCATGGCCGCCGCCTTTCCAGGACTTCCAGCATCTTCACCTGGTGGGCGGCGGCTGCTAAGCTCTTTTGCATAGCCGCCGCCCATCCAGGACTTCCACGGCGTCTTCAGTCTTCAGGAGCTCTTCTCCGCTCCTCCTCCGCCGTCGGACTGAAAGCCGCTGCCTCGCGCTGACTTATATAAGTCAGCGGGAGGGGGCGGGGCGATGACGCGGCGAGCCGTGATTGGCTCGCGGCGGCCATCTTGAATTTCAAAAATGACGCTGAGGCGCCATTTTTGAAACTGGTACCGCTCCGCTGCCAAACTCTGCAAGATAAAGGTAAATTTCCGCCGCCGCCGCCCACACCGCCACCGCAACCCGCCGCCGCCCGCACCGCCGCCACAACCCGCCGCCGCCCACACCGCCACCGCAACCCGCCGCCGCCCGCACCGCCGCCACCACCCGCCGCCGCCCGCAACATCGCTATCGCTGGGAAAAATCGCTGGCCTCTAGCGATTTTAACTAACTTTACCAGCGGCATAGCCAAAATTGACTTGCCTGCACTGACTATTTTTCCCAGCGATAGCGACCTGGCGGGGACGCGTATCGCTATCGCTGCCTGTGTACACACGGAGCGATCTGCACTAACTTTCTGAGCGATTTTGACTATATAGTCAAAATCGCTCAGTTATATCGCTCCGTGTGTATGCACCTTTAGAGGGATATTTGCCAAAGCTTGGAGAGAGATAACCTGGAGAGTGACACAGTACTGTATTACCCAATCAGCTCTTGACATTTTTCCAACACAGCCTGTAACATGGCAGTTAAGAGCTGATTGGTTGGTACTTTATCTCTCTCAACTTTGTATTTCTCCAAACTATGGTAAATATCACCCTTATTTAACAATCTCTGCAAAAAAGTCTAATTTCTTATCGCTTCTACCGGGACTGCATTTGTGATGGTATCCGGTCTTTAGGTCGACATCACTTAGGTCGACATGGTCACTAGGTTGACTTGGCCAAGGTCGACATATGAAAAGGTCGACATGAGTTTAAAAAAAATATATATAATTTTTTTTGAACTTTTTCATACTTTACGATCCAGGTGGACTACGATTGAGAATAGTAACCCTTTGCTCACCATGGGGTTCCCGATCACTTTATGAAGAAAACGACACAAAAAAAAAAAAAATTCTTGTTGACCTTTTTCCATGTTGACCTTTTTCCATGTCGACCTAATGACCGTGTCGACCAATAGTGGTTGATCTAATGACTGTCGACCTAGTTACTGCTGACCCAATGATCCACACCCATTTGTGATTGGAGATATAGGGACTGCAGCAGATTTTCCTGCATTACACTCCTAATACATTTGGGGGGAAATTAATGTGGTCGTTTTCTGAGGAATTTCCGCAAAAAGAGCTTAAAAAAAGTGTTATTGAATATATACATTTGTTACGCCTTTCCAGCCTGCTCCTCTTTAGTAACATGTTGGACTTCTGCTCCTATATCTTGGGTGAATCTATTAGGTGTTCAGCAGGATGTGAACAGAATCAGTACAGCGGCCTCTCTACAGTCTGATCACTGTACCGGAATACAATTATCCATGTATGAGTTACAGTTTTCCCCTGAAACATTTGTATTTTCTGTAAGTCGTAATTGTGCTTATTTTATGTTGCGTTCAAAGTGGCTTTTAGCATTTCATCTGTAAACTTTCATTTCACATAGCAGAGTAAAAACCCACAAAGAGCTGACGCACACAACATTGATCCCATACAAACAGATTATACAGAATGGCTGGTAGATTTATTTGCTGTGTAAAAAAGGACTAAACACCAATAATGAGTATAACAAAATGTATGTGTTATTTCCATAATGTAGTTTTAAGCAAACACTTGTTTCCCACATAAAGAGGATTCCAGCAGTAAATGTTAGGTTACCTTTCAGTGTATAAAAGGGTTTCTCCATGTGTAATCTCCATTTGTTATGGGCCCTACACACTTGGCGATGTCAGCGATTTGGACGAAGATCGATCTGAATGATGATCATTATTGCCTAATCTGACCTGCATTGAAAAATGACGGAAAACCAACGATGAACGACCGCGGGGACGCGTATCGTTCATTGTCGGTGCACCCGCACTAAATGATATGAACGATATATCGTTTATTTCTGAATGATATCGTTCATATCGCCCGTCAAAGTTGCTAAGTGTGTAGGGCCCTTTACTGTTGGTACTGGTGGCCAAATTGGTGTCCTCGTCTCCCCATGATGATTGTAATGGCCTTGTGTAGGATCATTATTACTACTGGTCCTTATTGTACTTGACTTGGGGCTCAACATGTGGCCTACACTGCAGACCAATCTTTGTCTAATACAGCAATCATGAGACTAGGCTATAAGGCATGTGAACAGGGCACCTCTAAAAATGGGGCAACATTAAAAACATTTTTGTTCTTTTTTTCAGGTATTTATTTTTCTGCTTAGGCCGGGTACACATCAGAGTGATGTCAGCACGATTTACCACATCGGAACCACAAATCATTTATCGCCTAGTGTGTATGCCCAATTGTGCGCTCCCACAGATCGTAAATGCCACGTTTTCTTCTCAGTCATGGTGCATGGCCAACCAGAAGATATTGTGTGCGACCCGGTGCATTGTAATGAAGGAAATAACGAGAAGCCATTACATTGTTCATTACATCGGACATGGGGGGTCATTCAAACCCGATCGCACGCTGCAGTTTATCGCAGCGGTGCGATCGGGTCAGAACTGCACATGCCAAAGGCCGTCGGGCCGCTATGAACGCCTCTGCCTGATTGACGGCGTTTGTCCGCCGTTTCGTGGGCTCGGTCCGGCCAATGCAGGCGTGGCCGGACCGAACGGGGGGCGGGCCGCAGCGGCTGCGTGACGTCACACGCAGCCGCTGCGGGCCGGGGAGCGATGACCATGCAAGATTGCCGATACACAATGGGGATAATTCAGAGTTGATCACAGCAGTAAATTTGTTAGCAGTTGGGCAAAACCATGTGCACTGAAGGGGGAGGGGGCAGATGTAACATGTGCAGAGAGAGTTAGATTTGGGTGGGATGTGTTCAATTTGAAATCTAAATTGCAGTGTAAAAATAAAGCAGCAAGTATTTACCCTGCACAGAAACAATATAACCCACCCAAATCTAACTCTCTCTGCAAATGTTATATCTGCCACACCTGCAGTGTACATGGTTTTGCCCAACTGTTAACAAATTTGCTGCTGCGATCAACTCTGAATTACCCCCATTGTGTATCGGCAATCTTGCATGGTCTGGGGCGAAGGGAATTTGCCCCAACCATCAGCAAGATTGGCAGTTGGTCGGAAGTATACCCGGCCATAGTATTTACCAACTTCCTATTTTACTAGCAAACATGAGGAGGTTCAGTAGCTACTATATCCACCCCTGATAAGTGCAAGTGAAAATAAGATTTTACTTACCGATAAATCTATTTCTCGTAGTCCGTAGTGGATGCTGGGGACTCCGTCAGGACCATGGGGGATAGCGGCTCCGCAGGAGACAGGGCACAAAAGCAAGCTTTTAGGATCACATGGTGTGTACTGGCTCCTCCCCCTATGACCCTCCTCCAAGCCTCAGTTAGGTACTGTGCCCGGACGAGCGTACACAATAAGGAAGGATCTTGAATCCCGGGTAAGACCCAAACCAGCCACACCAATCACACCGTACAACTTGTGATCTGAACCCAGTTAACAGTATGATAACAATGAAGTAGCCTCTAAAAAAGATGGCTCACAACAATAATAACCCGATTTTTGTAACAATAACCATGTACAAGTAATGCAGACAATCCGCACTTGGGATGGGCGCCCAGCATCCACTACGGACTACGAGAAATAGATTTATCGGTAAGTAAAATCTTATTTTCTCTAACGTCCTAGTGGATGCTGGGGACTCCGTCAGGACCATGGGGATTATACCAAAGCTCCCAAACGGGCGGGAGAGTGCGGGTGACTCTGCAGCACCGAATGAGAGAACTCCAGGTCCTCCTCAGCCAGGGTATCAAATTTGTAGAATTTTACAAACGTGTTCCCCCCTGACCACGTAGCTGCTCGGCAAAATTTTAAAGCCGAGACCCCCTCGGGCATCCGCCCAAGATGAGCCCACCTTCCTTGTGGAATGGGCATTGACAGATTTTGGCTGTGGCAGGCCTGCCACAGACTGTGCAAGCTGAATTGTACTACAAATCCAACGAGCAATAGTCTGCTTAGAAGCAGGAGCACCCATCTTTTGGGGTGCATACAATATAAACAGCAAGTCAGACTTTCTGACTCCAGCCGTCCTGGAAATATATATATATATATATATATATATCTATTTTTAGGGCCCCGACAACGTCTAGCAACTTGGAGTCCTCCAAGTCCCTAGTAGCCGCAGGCACCACAATATGTTGTTTCAGGCGAAACGCTGACACCACCTTAGGAAGAAACTGGGGACGAGTCCGCAGTTCTGCCCTGTCCGAATGGAAAAACAAATATGAGCTTTTTTTAAGACAAAGCCCCCAATTCTGACAATCGCCTGGCCGAGGCCAGGGCCACAACATGGTCCCTTTCCATGTGAGATATTTCAAATCCACAGATTTGATCGGTTCAAACCAATATGATTTGAGGAATCCCAACACTACGTTGAGATCCCACGGTGCCACTGGAGGCACACAAGGGGCTGTATATGCAATACTCCCTTGACAAACGTCTGGACTTCAGGAATTGAAGCCAATTTTTTCTGGAAGAAAATCTACAGGGCCGAAACTTGAACCTTAATGGACCCCAATTTGAGGCTCATAGACACTCCTGTTTTCAGGAAGTGCAGAAATCGACCTAGTTGAAATTTTTTCGTGGGGCCTTCCTGGCCTCACCCACGCAACATATTTTCACCACATGTGGTGATAACGTTGTGCGGTCACCTCCTTCCTGGCTTTGACCAGGGTAGGAATGACCTCTTCCGGAATGCCTTTTCCCTTAGGATCCGGCGTTCAACCGCCATGCCGTCAAACGCAGTCGCGGTAAGTCTTGGAACAGACAAGGTCCCTGCTGGAGCAGGTCCTTTCTTAGAGGCAGATGCCACGGTTCCTCTTGGAACAGACATGGTTCTTGCTGAAAGCAAATCCCATCTTAGCTCCCGAGGCCATTAGTCCTCTGTGAGCATTTCTTGAAGTTCCGGGTACCAAGTCCCTCTTGGCCAATCCGGAGCCACGAGTATAGTTCTTACTCCTCTACGTCTTATAATTCTCAATACCTTGGTTATGAGAAGCAGAAGAGGGAACACATACACCGACTGTTACACCCACGGTGTTACCAGGACGTCCACAGCTATCGCCTGAAGGTCTCGTGACCTGGCGCAATACCTGTCCCGTTTTTTGTTCGGGCGGGACGCCATCATTTCCACCTTTGGTCTTTCCCAACGGTTCACAATCATGCGGAAAACTTCCCGATGAAGTTCCCACTCTCCCGGGTGGAGGTCGTGCCTGCTGAGGAAGTCTGCTTCCCAGTCGTCCACTCCCGGAATGAACACTGCTGACAGTGCTATCACATGATTTTCCGTCTAGCGAAAAATCCTTGCAGTTTTGACCACTGCCCTCCTGCTTCTTGTGCCGCCCTATCTGTTTACGTGGGCGACTGCCGTGATGTTATCCCACTGGATCAATACCGGCTGACCTTGAAGCAGAGGCCTTGCTAAGCTTATAGCATTACAAATTTGCTCTTAGCTCCAGTATATTTATGTGGAGAGAATTCTCCAGACTTGATCACACTCCCTGGAAATTTTTTCCCTGTGTGACTGCTCCCCAGCCTCTCAGGCTGGCCTCCGTGGATACCAGCATCCAATCCTGAATGCCGAATCTGCGGCCCTCTAGAAGATGAGCACTCTGTAATCACCACAGGAGAGACACCCTTGTCCTTGGATATAGGGTTATCCGCTGATGCATCTGAAGATGCGATCCGGACCATTTGTCCAGCAGATCCCACTGAAGAGTTCTTGCGTGAAATCTGCCGAATGGAAGCGCTTCGTAATAAGCCACCATTTTTTACCAGGACTCTTGTGCAATGATGCACTGACACTTTTCCTGGTTTTAGGAGGATCCCGATTAGCTCGGATAACTCCCTGGCTTTCTCCTCTGGAAGAAACACCCTTTTCCTGGACTGTGTCCAGAATCATCCCTAGGACCAGCAGACGTGTCGTCGGAACAACTGCGGTTTTGGAATATTTAGAATCCACCCGTGCTGTCGTAGAACTACTTGAGATAGTGCTACTCCGACCTCCAACCGTTCTCTGGACCTTGTTCTTATCAGGAGGTCGTCCATTTTCTTTGAAGACGAATCCTCATTTCGGTCATTACCTTGGTAAAGACCCGGGGTGCCTTGGACACTCCAACGGCATCGTCTGAAACTGATAGTGACAGTTCTGTACCACGAACCTGAGGTACCCTTGGTGAGAAAAGCAAATTTTGGGACATGGAGGTAAGCATCCCTGATGTCCCGGGACACCATATAGTCCCCTTGTTCCCAGTTCGCTATCACTGCTCTGAGTGACTCCATCTGGATTTGAACCCTTGTAAGTGTTCAAATTTTTCAGATTTAGAATCGGTCTCACCTAGCCTTCTGGCTTCAGTACCACCCTATAGTGTGGAACAATACCCCTTTCCTTGTTGTAGGAGGGGTAATTTTATTATCACCTGCTGGGAATACAGCTTGTGAATTGTTTTCAATACTGCCTCCCTGTCGGAGGGGGACATTGGTACAGCAGACTACAGGAACCTGCGAGGGGGGAAACGCCTCGACATTCCAATCTGTGCCCCTTTGATACTACTTGTAGGATCCAGGGGTCCTGTACGGTCCCAGCGTCATGCTGAGAACTTAGTAGAAGCGGTGGAAGGCTTCTGTTACTGGGAATGGGCTGCCTGCTGCAGTCTTCTTCCCTTTCCTCTATCCCTGGGCAGATCTCTTATAGGGACGAAAAGACTGAGGCTGAAAAGACGGTGTCTTTTTCTGCAGAGATGTGACTTAGGGTAAAAAACGGTGGATCTTCCAGCAGTTGCCGTGGCCACCAGGTCCCATGGACCGACCCCAAATAACTCCTCCCCTTTTATACGGCAATACATCTTTGTGCCGTTTGGAATCTGCATCCCCTGACCACTGTCGTGTCCATAAACATCTTCTTGCAGATATGGACATCGCATTTACTCTTGATGCCAGAGTGCAAATATCCCTCTGCGCATCTCGTATATATAGAAATGCATCCTTTAAATGCTCTATAGTCAATAAAATACTGTCCCTGTCAAGGGTATCAATATTTTTAGTCAGGGAATCCGACCAAGCCACCTCAGCTCTGCACATCCAGGCTGAGGCGATCGCTGGTCACAGTATAACACCAGCATGTGTGTGTATACTTTTTAGGATATTTTTCTGATAAGCATGTGAGCGCCTTATCCACCCTGAGGGGTGTTTCCCAATGCGCCTTAACTTCTGGCGGGAAAGGGTATACCGCCAATAATTTTCTATCGGGGGAAACCCACGCATCATCACACACTTCATTTAATTTATCTGATTCAGGAAAAACTACAGGTAGTTTTTTCACCTCACACATAATACCCTTCTTTGTGGTACTTGGAGTATCAGAAATATGTAACACCTCCTTCATTGCCCTTAACGTGTGGCCCTAAAGGAAAATACGTTTGTTTCTTCACCGTCGACACTGAAATCAGTGTCCGTGTCTGGGTCTATGTCGACCGACTGAGGTAAATGGGCGTTTTTACAAGCCCCTGACGGTGTCTGAGACGCCTGGACCGGTACTAATTTGTTCGCCGGCCGTCTCATGTCGTCAACCCACTTGCAGCGTGTTGACATTATCACGTAATTCCATAAGTAAGCCATCCATTCCGGTGTCGACTCCCTAGAGAGTGACATCACCATTACAGGCAATTTGCTCCGCCTCCTCACCAACATTTTCCTCATACATGTCGACACACACGTACCGACATACAGCACACACATAGGGAATGCTCTGATAGAGGACAGGACCCACTAGCCCTTTGGGGAGACAGAGGGAGAGTTTGCCAGCACACACCAAAATGCTATAATTATACAGGGACAACCCTTATATAAGTGTTCCTCCCATATAGCATTTAATATATATGTATATCGCCAAATCAGTGCCCCCCCTCTCTGTTTTAACCCTGTTTCTGTAGTGCAGTGCAGGGGAGAGCCTGGGAGCCTTCCCCTCAGCCTTTCTGTGAGGGAAAATGGCGCTGTGTGCTGAGGAGAATAGGCCCCGCCCCCTTTTCGGCGGGCTTCTTCTCCGGAGATTGTGAAGTCTGGCAGGGGTTAAATACATCCATATAGCCTCAAGGGCTATATGTGATGTATTTTTCGCCATACAGGTATTCTACATTGCTGCCAGGGCGCCCCCCCCCCGCGCCCTGCACCCTCCGTGATCGCTGTGGGAAGTGTGCTGACAGACAATGGCGCACAGCTGCAGTGCTGTGCGCTACCTGAGGAAGACTGAAAAGTCTTCTGCCGCCTGGTTCCGGACCTCTTCAATCTTCAGCATCTGCAAGGGGGTCGGCGGCGCGGCTCCGGGACGAACCCCAGGGCGAGACCTGTGTTCCGACTCCCTCTGAAGCTAATGGTGTCCAGTAGCCTAAGAATCCAATCCATCCTGCACGCAGGTGAGTTGAAATTCTCTCCCCTAAGTCCCTCGATGCAGTGAGCCTGTTGCCAGCAGGACTCACTGAAAATAAAGAACCTAAAAACTTTTTCTAAGCAACTCTTTAAGAGAGCCACCTAGATTGCACCCTTCTCGGACGGGCACAAAAACCTAACTGAGGCTTGGAGGAGGGTCATAGGGGGAGGAGCCAGTACACACCATGTGATCCTAAAAGCTTGCTTTTGTGCCCTGTCTCCTGCGGAGCCGCTATCCCCCATGGTCCTGACGGAGTCCCCAGCATCCACTAGGACGTTAGAGAAAGGATGTGATATTTCTATCTAGCATAAAGGTCTGTGCTGCTTAGTAATATAGCTAAAGCTTTACATTCACATCCGTATTTTAAGCAACCAAGGGGTCTATGGGGGTCATTCAGACCTAATCGCTCGCTAGCTATTTTTTGCAGCGCTGCGATCAGATAGTCGCCACCTATAGGGGAGTGTATTTTAGCCTTGCAAGTGTGCGATCGCATGTTCAGCCGAGCACTACAAAAAAGTTTTGTGCAGTTTCCGAGTAGCTCAGAACTTACTCAGCTGCTGCGATCACTTCAGCCTGTTCTTGCCCGGAATTGACGTCAGACACCCGCCCTGCAAACGCCTCAACACGCCTGCGTTTTTCCTACCACTCCCCACAAACGCCTTCTTCCTGTCAATCACCTTGCGATCGGCTGTGCGAATTTGATTCTTCGTACAATCCATCACCCAGCAATTATCCGCTTTGTAGCCATACGACGCGCCTGCGCATTGCGGTGCATACGCATGTGCAGGTATGACCTGAACGCAGCGCAGCGAAAAATACTAGTGTGCGATCAGGTCTGAATGACCCCCAATGTACTAAGCCTTGGAAGGCAGAATGTACTAAAGCCAAAAATGTGGCCGAAACTCCCAAAATCCAGTTTTCTTAGTTTTGGCCGCATTCCCGTATGTACCCAGGGCCGGCGACAGGGGGGGTCAAAGGGGACACCTGTACCGGGCCCCAAGGATCAGAGGGGCCCCAAAGATATGCCACTTAGTGCCCAGCAGGGATGTCCAAATAGGGCAGCAAGTTTTAGGCGGTGTGAGCGCAGTCTCAGAGTGATTGGAGCCTCTCACACACAGTGACTGTGCAGCGGGAGTATGCAACCGCTCTTCTGGGTCCAGCTCTGTTACAGGCAGTTACAGGACATGGCAGCAGCTCCGCTGGCTAGGATTTCTGTGCCATGTGCCAGCCTCTTCTGGTGGTGTGTGAGGGCCACATGGTACCTGCTGTGTGGTGTTTGGGTCTGGATTCTGATGAGTGCAGCGCAGGTGAGTCTGTTCCCAGGGTAAGGGTGGCTTGGTGAGGGGGATACAGGGCTTTGGGATGATGTGGGGGAGTCATTGGGGAGAGACAGACTGTGGGTGTATAGGAGAAAGGAGAGAGGGAGACATAGACTGTGGTGTGTGTGGGTGAGGAGGGAGAGATATACACATTGATATATATGTATAAATAAATACATTTTTATTAACAGTTCCTTATATAGCACTGCAAATTCCGTGGCACTTTTAGAATCTGAAGGGGCCCCATAGATATCACTGTATGGGGCCCCAAGATTTCTGTTGCCGGCCCTGTATGTACCAAGCTATGGAATGATTGGACCCTTCTCCCACATTTAGAAAACCATTTTTCACAATGTCCCTGAGAGGGATCCAATCGGATAAATTTGTCCAATTGTGTAATTTGTACTGTTTAATCTCAATTTGTAGAGTTCTAGCTATTCATCAGGCTCCACACTGCCAGGGACACACTGTACTAAACTTTAATAAAGCACATCGAGAAAACAGATTTAATCTCTCTCTCTGTTGTCTTTCCAAGTTCTGTTCTTCTGCAGTTATCTGTTATCTGTCTCTTTCCTCTATGTCCTTACGAGAATTGCTTAAATATTTTTATATTAACTCTCACTGATATCTCACTTTCCCCCTATGTAGATGACTATCTTCAATTTCTCTCTCTTATAAAATATATATCATACGCATCCTGCAGAACTTGTAACGGACCACGAAACCTAACACACCATTAGCCAATATGAAAAGACATTCAAAATATCTCTGTAGTAGTTTCCCTACATTTATATGAGTAACTGAGGCATTCTATGGAATTTCCAGGAGACTCCTGAATTATGGGAAGTTCCCTCGGCTCCCAGGAGAGAAGACAATCTTCCTGCATTCCGCACACTTCTCCGGTATCCTCGGTGGGAGCGCTGACACATTGCGCAGTGAATTACATCATCAAGGCCCCACCCACTGTGTGTTAATGTTACAGATGGCAGTATTAAATCATAGTGGGTTAGTGCCACAATAATGCAATTTACTGTGCTACACCTTCGTCCCAACCTCCTGAGCCTCCTACACCCCAGGTCGCCTCCCGAAGCAGAGAATGAGCAATACTGGTACATTTCCCAGTGACTGGTAGAATATCTCCAGGACACTGGTGATTTACAATGGGTGCAGTGTGTGCAGTGCACACAGGCCCCCAGGGTCACAGGCCCACACTACACACGTTGCACCCATTATTTTTACCCTCTGGAGTCCCGTGGCACAGAAGCAGTGCTTCAGAAATCACTTGGAAAATGGAAGATGCGCCTTTTTCCCGGAGATCTGCGCAGGCACCCTAGGCTCTTGGACAGTGTCAGGGCTAGAGAGGAGGGGGCCCAGATGGAGCCTGCACACAGGCCTCCTCCTCTCTAGATACGCCCCTGCTCCAGGATGTAAAAAAACTATTCCTAATTATTTTGGCCGTTGCTATAAAAAGCATACTTCAACAATGTATTCAATCTAACCCTCCCTCTATGCTTCCTGAAAAAAATGTCTATGGTGGTCATCCCGAGTTGATTGCTCGCTAGCAGTTTTTAGCAGCCGTGCAAACGCTATGCCGTCGCCCACTGGGAGTGTATTTTAGCTTAGCAGAAATGCGAACGAAATGATCGCAGAGCGGCTAAAAAGTTTTTTGTGCAGTTTTAGCGTAGCTCAAAACCTACTCAGCGCTTGAGATGACTTCAGACTGTTCAGTTCCCGTTTTGATGTCACAAACACGCCCTGCGTTCGCCCAGCCACGCCTGCGTTTTCCCTGGCAAGCCTGCGTTTTTAGAACACTCCCTGAAAACGGTCAGTTGACACCCAGAAATGCCCGCTTCATGTCAATCACTCTGCGGGTCTGCAGTGCGACTGAAAAGTTTCGATAGACCTTGTGTGAAACTACATCGGCCGTTGTAATAGTACGTCGCGCGTGCACACTGCGCCGCATACGCATGCACAGAAGTGCCGGGTTTTTTGCCTCATCGCTGCACAGCGAACGAATGCAGCTAGCGAACAACTCGGAATGACCCCCCTATATGTCTTCAAAATGGGGTGGAATTCTCTCTTCACAAAGAACCAAAAAACTGAACAATTATCTTCCATTTGGGAAAGTTTTATTGACACTTTACTAATTTTTCTCAAACTACAAATACAACATTATTTAAAAACTAGAGATGAGCGCCGGAAATTTTTCGGGTTTTGTGTTTTGGTTTTGGGTTCGGTTCCGCGGCCGTGTTTTGGGTTCGACCGCGTTTTGGCAAAACCTCACCGAATTTTTTTTGTCGGATTCGGGTGTGTTTTGGATTCGGGTGTTTTTTTCAAAAAACCCTAAAAAACAGCTTAAATCATAGAATTTGGGGGTAATTTTGATCCCAAAGTATTATTAACCTCAAAAAACATAATTTACACTCATTTTCAGCCTATTCTGAACACATCACACCTCACAATATTATTTTTAGTCCTAAAATTTGCACCGAGGTCGCTGTGTGAGTAAGGTAAGCGACCCTAGTGGCCGACACAAACACCGGGCCCATCTAGGAGTGGCACTGCAGTGTCACGCAGGATGTCCCTTCCAAAAAACCCTCCCCAAACAGCACATGACGCAAAGAAAAAAAGAGGCGCAATGAGGTAGCTGTGTGAGTAAGATTAGCGACCCTAGTGGCCGACACAAACACCGGGCCCATCTAGGAGTGGCACTGCAGTGTCACGCAGGATGTCCCTTCCAAAAAACCCTCCCCAAACAGCACATGACGCAAAGAAAAAAAGAGGCGCAATGAGGTAGCTGACTGTGTGAGAAAGATAAGCGACCCTAGTGGCCGACACAAACACCGGGCCCATCTAGGAGTGGCACTGCAGTGTCACGCAGGATGTCCCTTCCAAAAAACCCTCCCCAAACAGCACATGACGCAAAGAAAAAAAGAGGTGCAATGAGGTAGCTGACTGTGTGAGAAAGATAAGCGACCCTAGTGGCCGACACAAACACCGGGCCCATCTAGGAGTGGCACTGCAGTGTCACGCAGGATGTCCCTTCCAAAAAACCCTCCCCAAACAGCACATGACGCAAAGAAAAAAAGAGGCGCAATGAGGTAGCTGACTGTGTGAGAAAGATAAGCGACCCTAGTGGCCGACACAAACACCGGGCCCATCTAGGAGTGGCACTGCAGTGTCACGCAGGATGTCCCTTCCAAAAAACCCTCCCCAAACAGCACATGACGCAAAGAAAAAAAGAGGCGCAATGAGGTAGCTGTGTGAGAAAGATAAGCGACCCTAGTGGCCGACACAAACACCGGGCCCATCTAGGAGTGGCACTGCAGTGTCACGCAGGATGTCCCTTCCAAAAAACCCTCCCCAAACAGCACATGACGCAAAGAAAAAAAGAGGCGCAATGAGGTAGCTGTGTGAGTAAGATTAGCGACCCTAGTGGCCGACACAAACACCGGGCCCATCTAGGAGTGGCACTGCAGTGTCACGCAGGATGTCCCTTCCAAAAAACCCTCCCCAATCAGCACATGATGCAAAGAAAAAGAAAAGAAAAAAGAGGTGCAAGATGGAATTATCCTTGGGCCCTCCCACCCACCCTTATGTTGTATAAACAAAACAGGACATGCACACTTTAACCAACCCATCATTTCAGTGACAGGGTCTGCCACACGACTGTGACTGATATGACGGGTTGGTTTGGACCCCCCCCAAAAAAGAAGCAATTAATCTCTCCTTGCACAAACTGGCTCTACAGAGGCAAGATGTCCACCTCATCTTCACCCTCCGATATATCACCGTGTACATCCCCCTCCTCACAGATTATCAATTCGTCCCCACTGGAATCCACCATCTCAGCTCCCTGTGTACTTTGTGGAGGCAATTGCTGCTGGTCAATGTCTCCGCGGAGGAATTGATTATAATTCATTTTAATGAACATCATCTTCTCCACATTTTCTGGATGTAACCTCGTACGCCGATTGCTGACAAGGTGAGCGGCGGCACTAAACACTCTTTCGGAGTACACACTTGTGGGAGGGCAACTTAGGTAGAATAAAGCCAGTTTGTGCAAGGGCCTCCAAATTGCCTCTTTTTCCTGCCAGTATAAGTACGGACTGTGTGACGTGCCTACTTGGATGCGGTCACTCATATAATCCTCCACCATTCTATCAATGTTGAGAGAATCATATGCAGTGACAGTAGACGACATGTCCGTAATCGTTGTCAGGTCCTTCAGTCCGGACCAGATGTCAGCATCAGCAGTCGCTCCAGACTGCCCTGCATCACCGCCAGCGGGTGGGCTCGGAATTCTGAGCCTTTTCCTCGCACCCCCAGTTGCGGGAGAATGTGAAGGAGGAGATGTTGACAGGTCGCGTTCCGCTTGACTTGACAATTTTGTCACCAGCAGGTCTTTCAACCCCAGCAGACCTGTGTCTGCCGGAAAGAGAGATCCAAGGTAGGCTTTAAATCTAGGATCGAGCACGGTGGCCAAAATGTAGTGCTCTGATTTCAACAGATTGACCACCCGTGAATCCTTGTTAAGCGAATTAAGGGCTGCATCCACAAGTCCCACATGCCTAGCGGAATCGCTCCGTGTTAGCTCCTTCTTCAATGCCTCCAGCTTCTTCTGCAAAAGCCTGATGAGGGGAATGACCTGACTCAGGCTGGCAGTGTCTGAACTGACTTCACGTGTGGCAAGTTCAAAGGGCATCAGAACCTTGCACAACGTTGAAATCATTCTCCACTGCACTTGAGACAGGTGCATTCCATCTCCTATATCGTGCTCAATTGTATAGGCTTGAATGGCCTTTTGCTGCTCCTCCAACCTCTGAAGCATATAGAGGGTTGAATTCCACCTCGTTACCACTTCTTGCTTCAGATGATGGCAGGGCAGGTTCAGTAGTTTTTGGTGGTGCTCCAGTCTTCTGTACGTGGTGCCTGTACGCCGAAAGTGTCCCGCAATTTTTCTGGCCACCGACAGCATCTCTTGCACGCCCCTGTCGTTTTTTTAAAAATTCTGCACCACCAAATTCAAGGTATGTGCAAAACATGGGACGTGCTGGAATTTGCCCATATTTAATGCACACACAATATTGCTGGCGTTGTCCGATGCCACAAATCCACAGGAGAGTCCAATTGGGGTAAGCCATTCCGCGATGATCTTCCTCAGTTGCCGTAAGAGGTTTTCAGCTGTGTGCGTATTCTGGAAAGCGGTGATACAAAGCGTAGCCTGCCTAGGAAAGAGTTGGCGTTTGCGAGATGCTGCTACTGGTGCCGCCGCTGCTGTTCTTGCGGCGGGAGTCCATACATCTACCCAGTGGGCTGTCACAGTCATATAGTCCTGACCCTGCCCTGCTCCACTTGTCCACATGTCCGTGGTTAAGTGGACATTGGGTACAACTGCATTTTTTAGGACACTGGTGAGTCTTTTTCTGACGTCCGTGTACATTCTCGGTATCGCCTGCCTAGAGAAGTGGAACCTAGATGGTATTTGGTAACGGGGGCACACTGCCTCAATAAATTGTCTAGTTCCCTGTGAACTAACGGCGGATACCGGACGCACGTCTAACACCAACATAGTTGTCAAGGACTCAGTTATCCGCTTTGCAGTAGGATGACTGCTGTGATATTTCATCTTCCTCGCAAAGGACTGTTGAACAGTCAATTGCTTACTGGAAGTAGTACAAGTGGGCTTACGACTTCCCCTCTGGGATGACCATCGACTCCCAGCGGCAACAACAGCAGCGCCAGCAGCAGTAGGCGTTACACGCAAGGATGCATCGGAGGAATCCCAGGCAGGAGAGGACTCGTCAGACTTGCCAGTGACATGGCCTGCAGGACTATTGGCATTCCTGGGGAAGGAGGAAATTGACACTGAGGGAGTTGGTGGGGTGGTTTGCGTGAGCTTGGTTACAAGAGGAAGGGATTTACTGGTCAGTGGACTGCTTCCGCTGTCACCCAAAGTTTTTGAACTTGTCACTGACTTATTATGAATGCGCTGCAGGTGACGTATAAGGGAGGATGTTCCGAGGTGGTTAACGTCCTTACCCCTACTTATTACAGCTTGACAAAGGGAACACACGGCTTGACACCTGTTGTCCGCATTTCTGGTGAAATACCTCCACACCGAAGAGCTGATTTTTTTGGTATTTTCACCTGGCATGTCAACGGCCATATTCCTCCCACGGACAACAGGTGTCTCCCCGGGTGCCTGACTTAAACAAACCACCTCACCATCAGAATCCTCCTGGTCAATTTCCTCCCCAGCGCCAGCAACACCCATATCCTCCTCATCCTGGTGTACTTCAACACTGACATCTTCAATCTGACTATCAGGAACTGGACTGCGGGTGCTCCTTCCAGCACTTGCAGGGGGCATGCAAATAGTGGAAGGCGCATGCTCTTCACGTCCAGTGTTGGGAAGGTCAGGCATCGCAAACAACACAATTGGACTCTCCTTGTGGATTTGGGATTTCAAAGAACGCACAGTTCTTTGCGGTGCTTTTGCCAGCTTGAGTCTTTTCAGTTTTCTAGCGAGAGGCTGAGTGCTTCCATCCTCATGTGAAGCTGAACCACTAGCCATGAACATAGGCCAGGGCCTCAGCCGTTCCTTGCCACTCCGTGTGGTAAATGGCATATTGGCAAGTTTACGCTTCTCCTCCGACAATTTTATTTTAGGTTTTGGAGTCCTTTTTTTTCTGATATTTGGTGTTTTGGATTTGACATGCTCTGTACTATGACATTGGGCATCGGCCTTGGCAGACGACGTTGCTGGCATTTCATCGTCTCGGCCATGACTAGTGGCAGCAGCTTCAGCACGAGGTGGAAGTGGATCTTGATCTTTCCCTAATTTTGGAACCTCAACTTTTTTGTTCTCCATATTTTATAGGCAGAACTAAAAGGCACCTCAGGTAAACAATGGAGATGGATGGATTGGATACTAGTATACAATTATGGACGGACTGCCACGGTTAGGTGGTATAAAAAAACCACGGTTAGGTGGTATATATTATAATAATAATACAATTATGGATGGACGGACTGCCTGCCGACTGCCGACACAGAGGTAGCCACAGCCGTGAACTACCGCACTGTACACTGGTTGATAAAGAGATAGTAGTATACTCGTAACAACTAGTATGACACTATGACGACGGTATAAAGAATGAAAAAAAAACCACGGTTAGGTGGTATATATTATAATAATAATACAATTATGGATGGACGGACTGCCTGCCGACTGCCGACACAGAGGTAGCCACAGCCGTGAACTACCGCACTGTACACTGGTTGATAAAGAGATAGTAGTATACTCGTAACAACTAGTATGACACTATGACGACGGTATAAAGAATGAAAAAAAAACCACGGTTAGGTGGTATATATTATAATAATAATACAATTATGGATGGACGGACTGCCTGCCGACTGCCGACACAGAGGTAGCCACAGCCGTGAACTACCGCACTGTACACTGGTTGATAAAGAGATAGTAGTATACTCGTAACAACTAGTATGACACTATGACGACGGTATAAAGAAAGAAAAAAAAATACCACAGTTAGGTGGTATATATTATAATAATAATACAATTATGGATGGACGGACTGCCTGCCGACTGCCGACACAGAGGTAGCCACAGCCGTGAACTACCGCACTGTACACTGGTTGATAAAGAGATAGTAGTATACTCGTAACAACTAGTATGACACTATGACGACGGTATAAAGAATGAAAAAAAAACCACGGTTAGGTGGTATATATTATAATAATAATACAATTATGGATGGACGGACTGCCTGCCGACTGCCGACACAGAGGTAGCCACAGCCGTGAACTACCGCACTGTACACTGGTTGATAAAGAGATAGTAGTATACTCGTAACAACTAGTATGACACTATGACGACGGTATAAAGAAAGAAAAAAAAATACCACAGTTAGGTGGTATATATTATAATAATAATACAATTATGGATGGACGGACTGCCTGCCGACTGCCGACACAGAGGTAGCCACAGCCGTGAACTACCGCACTGTACACTGGTTGATAAAGAGATAGTAGTATACTCGTAACAACTAGTATGACACTATGACGACGGTATAAAGAATGAAAAAAAAACCACGGTTAGGTGGTATATATTATAATAATAATACAATTATGGATGGACGGACTGCCTGCCGACTGCCGACACAGAGGTAGCCACAGCCGTGAACTACCGCACTGTACACTGGTTGATAAAGAGATAGTAGTATACTCGTAACAACTAGTATGACACTATGACGACGGTATAAAGAATGAAAAAAAAACCACGGTTAGGTGGTATATATTATAATAATAATACAATTATGGATGGACGGACTGCCTGCCGACTGCCGACACAGAGGTAGCCACAGCCGTGAACTACCGCACTGTACACTGGTTGATAAAGAGATAGTAGTATACTCGTAACAACTAGTATGACACTATGACGACGGTATAAAGAATGAAAAAAAAACCACGGTTAGGTGGTATATATTATAATAATAATACAATTATGGATGGACGGACTGCCTGCCGACTGCCGACACAGAGGTAGCCACAGCCGTGAACTACCGCACTGTACACTGGTTGATAAAGAGATAGTAGTATACTCGTAACAACTAGTATGACACTATGACGACGGTATAAAGAATGAAAAAAAAAACACGGTTAGGTGGTATATATTATAATAATAATACAATTATGGATGGATGGACGGACTGCCTGCCGACTGCCGACACAGAGGTAGCCACAGCCGTGAACTACCGCACTGTACACTGGTTGATAAAGAGATAGTAGTATACTCGTAACAACTAGTATGACACTATGACGACGGTATAAAGAATGAAAAAAAAACCACGGTTAGGTGGTATATATTATAATAATAATACAATTATGGATGGACGGACTGCCTGCCGACTGCCGACACAGAGGTAGCCACAGCCGTGAACTACCGCACTGTACACTGGTTGATAAAGAGATAGTAGTATACTCGTAACAACTAGTATGACACTATGACGACGGTATAAAGAATGAAAAAAAAACCACGGTTAGGTGGTATATATTATAATAATAATACAATTATGGATGGACGGACTGCCTGCCGACTGCCGACACAGAGGTAGCCACAGCCGTGAACTACCGCACTGTACACTGGTTGATAAAGAGATAGTAGTATACTCGTAACAACTAGTATGACACTATGACGACGGTATAAAGAATGAAAAAAAAACCACGGTTAGGTGGTATATATTATAATAATAATACAATTATGGATGGACGGACTGCCTGCCGACTGCCGACACAGAGGTAGCCACAGCCGTGAACTACCGCACTGTACACTGGTTGATAAAGAGATAGTAGTATACTCGTAACAACTAGTATGACACTATGACGGTATAAAGAATGAAAAAAAAACCACGGTTAGGTGGTATATATTATAATAATAATAATACAATTATGGATGGACGGACTGCCTGCCGACTGCCGACACAGAGGTAGCCACAGCCGTGAACTACCGCACTGTACACTGGTTGATAAAGAGATAGTAGTATACTCGTAACAACTAGTATGACACTATGACGACGGTATAAAGAAAGAAAAAAAAATACCACGGTTAGGTGGTATATAATATATTGTAATACAATTATGGATGGACGGACTGCCTGCCGAGTTCCGACTGCCGACACAGAGGTAGCCACAGCCGTGAACTACCGCACTGTACTGTGTCTGCTGCTAATATAGACTGGTTGATAAAGAGATAGTATACAATACATACAACAATATACTACTATACTGGTGGTCAGGCACTGGTCACCACTAGTCACACTGGCAGTGGCACTCCTGCAGCAAAAGTGTGCACTGTTTAATTTTAAATTAATATAATATTATGTACTCCTGGGGGCTCCTGCTATAACAACCTGCAGTGCTCCCCAGTCTCCCCCACAATTATTATAAGCTTTGCCTTTTATACATTGATGTGCAGCACACTGGGCTGAGCTGAGTGCACACAGACTGAGTCACACTGTGTGACTGGCTGCTGCTGTGTATCGTTTTTTTTCAGGCAGAGAACGGATATAGCAGAGAACGGATATATTATATTAAAATAAATAAAAGTTAACTAACAACAACTGCACTGGTCACTGTGGTAAACTCTGTCTGACTCTGCACAATCTCTCTCTCTCTTCTAATCTAATTTCTAATGGAGAGGACGCCAGCCACGTCCTCTCCCTATCAATCTCAATGCACGTGTGAAAATGGCGGCGACGCGCGGCTCCTTATATAGAATCCGAGTCTCGCGAGAATCCGACAGCGTCATGATGACGTTCGGGCGCGCTCGGGTTAACCGAGCAAGGCGGGAGGATCCGAGTCTGCTCGGACCCGTGAAAAAAACATGAAGTTCGTGCGGGTTCGGTTTCAGAGAAACCGAACCCGCTCATCTCTATTAAAAACCACAATATGGTATGTAGCCGGAATTTTTCTGAACGACCCCTCAATTACCTACCCTTAAACAGTAATTATGGCACTGAGCCGGGACACATAACTCACCCCCTCTTCTATTTTACCTACCTCTTTTATCATTTCTCCCTCTTACGCTCTATCTCTGTTTCTCCTTCTTTTCTTTCTTCTTCATTTGAATCGTTACATCATCTTTTAATAATGAATGAAAATTACAATCATCCTTTGTGTGTATCTACATTGTTACTTTATGCCCATACATAGGAATCTGTTGTAAACATAATGATTCATAGATTTATTGCACTGTCAGGCTGCATTTTCTGTTTCTTCTAAGTAAAAGCAGAACATTTACACACAATGCTGTAACTATGTTTCAATACAATCATTTATGGCAGAGGTTGCAAAACTGTGTGCCGTGGCTCCCTGGGGTGCCTCGGGACACTTGCAGGGGTGCCCTGGGTTGGTGGTCCAGGACCAATTCAAATTATTAATGGTCAATATAATAGGCAAAACCAGTGCTGGTGGCTGCCAGTCATAAAATATGTGGCCAAACAGAAGCAAATCTTGTCCCTCACCACACAACTGACCCTAAGGATGACATATAAACGCGATCTACTTAATGTAATATTTCTTTCTAAATTTCTCAATAAGAAATTTTTGGCCTAGGGGTGTCGTGAAAAAAATTCTGATATTCTAGGGCGCCGTGATTCAAAAACGTTTGGAAACCACTGATTTATGGCAAAAAAAAAAGATATTTGATATTGGGTAGCACAGATGGTGTAATGGTTCACATTACTTTAACCTCATAGTATTGAGGTCTTGGATTCGATTCCCTAGTGGGTGAAGTTTGTATGTTCTCCCTGTGCTTGCATGGGTTTCCTCTGGGTACTCAATTTTTCCACAATCCTAAAATATGCTGATAGGTTAAATGGCTCATGACATAAATTAGCCATAGTGTGTGTACATGTGGTGGGGAATATAGAGTGTAAGCTCCACTGGGGCAGGGACTGATGTGAATGGTCAAATATTCTCTGAAAAGTATGTACTCTATATAAATAATAAACTCTGTAATAATTGTAAATTATGTACTCTGTAATTGGGCGCTGCAGAACCCTTGTGGCGCCATATAAATAAAGGATAATAATAATAATAATAATAATAATAATAAAAGGGCTGCGGAATATGTGTGCACTTTATAAATAACTGATAATTATTATATGTTACCTTATTGTTGATCTTACTGCTAAATATTGCTCTCTGTGATAAGCACTTTAACTGGGATGTGGTTAGCATCCCCACATCCTGACAGTCGGGATGCCGGTAGTCATGTGATCGACGCCGGAATCCCGACACCAGCGAAGGTACCCCCATGAAGTTAAGTATCGGGGCCACTGTCAGGGTTAGAACCTGGGAGGGGGGGGAGGGGGAGGGGGGGAGGTTAGTAGGCATTAGAGATTGGGGATTGGTCATAGCTTTGACCTAGCCGACAACTCCGGTGTCTTATCCCTAGCCCCCCCCCCCTTCCCCCCGAGTCTTAGCCCTAGACGACACCCCCGGTGTATTGGATACCTCACAACTTCTTCACCGTCTGACAAAGAGGGACTGCCAGGAGAAAGGGGGTGTGGCTTCAGAGAAAGGGCCGTGGCTGTGTGATAATGCCGCGATCGCGAGTCACGGCCCCTGTTTCTCGTCACTATGGTGGCATGGCCAGCGCTCATTGAGCTGCTGGCATATGCCCCCAGTCCCTCTAACTCCTGTGAATAGACGCTGTGCGCATGGTGTCTGTTCAACGCTGCTTCGCTAAGCAGGGCAGCGAGTACAGGATCCTCCCAACTGCCCTCCCCCTCCTCCCCCACACACACCGTGGGACACTGCTGCCCGCGGGTGGGACAAAAAACGGGACAGTCCCGTGAAAATCGGGATGCTATTAGCCCTAGCTGCCACCCCCACAATCTTAGCCCTAGAGCCCTAGCTGCAGCCCCAGGCTGGTTAGGGGAGGAGACAGGCATTCTAATTGTCAGGATGCCGGTCACGTGACCGCCTACATCCCGACCTCTGGGATCCTATATCACAACCTTTTAACCTTGGAAGAAGTTACCTGTATTTTACTCAATACATAAGTGTTATTAGTTGACTGTATATTTTATAGGAAGAAATTGATACTTTAAAGTTGAGATTGTATTTCAGATATCATCTTTGGGGTGATGTATCAAACCTTCTAAATAGGACCCGTTGCCCATAGTAACCAGCTTCTATCTGACCGGGTGCGTGTGGCTAAATTGGATTCTGATTGGGAATCAGGAACTTAGGGCCTAATTCAGACCTGATCGCTCCTCTGTGAATTTGCAGAGTATTGCGATCGGATAGTTGCCGCCCAGACAGAGTGAAAAACCGCCCCGTGCAAGTCTGCGCATGCCGTGCGAAAAGCCTTGCAAACGGCGGTCAGCTGCAACTCACTCACCATCTAATGTTTTTTCCAATCTGTGCGCAGCCAGCCAGAACTTACTCCTACAGTGCGAAAGAATCAGGCTGATCGGGGCCGGAGCTGACGTCACACACCCTCCCTGAGAACACTTAAGAACGCCTGCGTTTTCCCTGACACTCCCAGAAAATGGACAGTTACCACCCCCAAACGTCCACTTCCTGTCGATCAGCCTGCATTCGCCTAGCAATCACATAAAACGCAGGATTTTTTTGCAGTTTGGCCTCGCGCCTGGGCATTACATCCCATACACCTGCGCAGTCATTTGATAATCGGACGCCTTGCGATTTCGCACAACAGCGATCAGGTCTGAATTAGGCCCTAATACTACCCGTCTTAACATCCACATCTTTTCCCAAGACCCTTGTCTTATGACTGCCCCTTCTCCGTGTCTCTTGTCTATAATTGGGTGGTCTTCTGTATGCCGCCGGCCGGGCTCCCGACGTCCAGCATCCCGGCGCCGGAATCCCGACCGCCGGCGTACCGACATCTTTTCTCCCTCTTGGGGGTCCTCGACCCCCCTGTAGGGAGAATAGATAGCGTGGTGCGCGTGGCGCGCCACCGCGCCCGCAGGGGGCTCATTTGCGCTCGCCCACCTGTCGGTATGCCGGTGGTTGGGATTCCTGCGCCGGTATACTGGCGGCCGGGAGCCCGGCCGCCGGCATACACTACTACACCCCTATAATTCCCCTTCTCTGTCATTCATACAGTCTGTTTCCTATCCCTCTCTCTTCTCTCTCCGCATCCTCTGCAAAGCACATATCCTTCCCTGCTTGTCTTCTCCCCAATCTCATCATTATCTTACTACATTTCAGCTGCCTCCTCCTTTCTTACAAATAACCACAAATTGAAGGTTTCGCAATGCCCTTTGTAAATGTCCTTGAACTTTGGCTGCCATGACAACACAATGCCTCTCCGAAGTCACCATCGGTTTCCTTTTATCTGTCGCCTATGTCCCTTTTACCCATAATGTCACATATTTGCGGAACAGAGGAATCCTAATGTGACCCTGCAGCTCTCACATAAATGAGAAAGAGACAGGGCACGGGACTGGGGGGTGGGGTGCAGGTAGGCAGAAGGAGAGGTGGAGAGCTGAGATTTGGAAGACAGATGGGGCTATTAGAAAGACACCCACGGAGGCAATTTGATGCGAGGAACAGACTCATCCTTGGAACAGAGGGGAAAAGGCTGCTGAGGAATCAGAAGAGAGAGAGAGAGATGTTCTGGAATGAGGGGAATTGAAGATGAATGCATTTGTATTATTCATAGACTTGATGAAACATAATTACATGTACACTGTATACCAGCTTCTATCTCCCCATGTTCCCACTCTCTCTCTCCACTTGAATTCTGCATCACACTCAACCTACAAGACAATGCCTGTAATTGGGAGGGGTGTAATTAACAAGGTAACCTTTGCAGATGAAAACAAGTTCCTACGCGCCATTAAATAGTAATTACAGTTTACAGCAAAACATTATCACACTGTGATATAACAGGCTGAACGCTTCGCAGCATAACTCCTGGGTGCCTCATTGCCCAAAAGACTCATCACGACTGCTGAGTGCAGATGGCTGGAGGAAGACAACATAACTAGATCCCCCATGCTGCTTTTACACCCCTCTGTATGTTATATGCAGCATCCTGCACACTGGGTGGAAAGTGAAGAGAACACGAACACAGCAGCGTGCAGAGAATAGTTGCATCTCTAGGGGAGCCAGCTGCGTATTGTGTGCGTTATCTGTAGTGTTCACAAGCCTCTCAGCATTGTATGGTTGCAGGAGATAAGGCATCTGGACCTGCCAGCTGGAGGGGTAATGGTGACTACCCAGGTCTCCGAGGCACATATCCAGGGAGTACCTGGCATTCAATAAACTACCAGGGCATGCTGAGACTTGTTGTTCCACCTCATCTGGAGAGACAGCCTTTGCCGACTTCAAATTTAGAATGATATCATCAGAATAATATATGCATTATTTATTATTAACATTTTATTCAAATGTATTTATATAGTTTCAGCATATTCTGTTGCAATTTACAATTGGGAACAAAACTGTCGACAGTTAACATTTTGACAAGAAAATGTAAAAATGATTGAGCTGCCAACATGCAGCATGTCGGCATATTCAGTATGTCGACAGTGACCATGGTGGAGATTTAACTGAGCTTGCAGTGAGATATGGTGGAGAGTGAAAGTACCAAACAATCCGCTCCTAACTGCCATGTTACATACAGGCTGTGTTTGAAAACTGACAGGAGTGGATTGGTTTGTACTTTATCTCTCTTCACTTTATATCTTTCCAAGCTTTGAATATCGATATTTCCCCCATGTCGACATTCATTGGGGGGTATTCAATTGTTTGAAAAGTCAGTTGGGTGTCTATTTTTTCCTATCTAATAGACAGGAAAAAACAGACACCCAACTGACTTTTCAAACATTTGAATTGCCCCCATCATGTCTACATGGATAATATGACGACAAGCATTTCCTGATGGTCTAGGGGTGCCTTCAGCATCTTCTTCTAGATCCTGGTGGTCATGAGAGGATCAGATCCAGTGCATATGTCTGAGAAGCAGCGTTCCGGTAAGTAGATCTCCCCTATCCCTCCCCCTAGTGTCTAACACTACCCCCACCCCCAGTCTAACCCTAGTATGGAAATTTGGATTTAATACAAGCGATTCATACCAATGATTTAGGGCTTTCCAGCCATAAAACTGTACTGTAAGTTGGTTTGTCTGCTATTCCAGCTGTTTTCAATGAAGATTTATCAAAGTGATATATTTTGCTAAATTCTGGACTAGCTCTTCCGGATGTTTGCTGACGCTCCTGATTCCTGTGATGAGACAAAGCTCAGTGCTTCCCGATGAAGTGGGAGTCCTGGTACTTACAATCACATCACAATATTCAATCTGTATTGGAATGAAACACGTACGTTTGTTTGTGCTATGGGATATTACACACAACATAATATGAGCTTTGTAAAGACATAGAGGATCCATCACTGGAAAAATAATCACTGGGTAAGTAATCCTATATATATATAGTTTTGGCTACATCTATATTTATTTATGTGGCGCAAGGATTTACTAATTGTTTTTAAATTTCACTCATTGATGTATCTTCTGACCTGACTCCTGGACATGACCGTAAGGTATGCAGTCACAATGTCTCAGTTTAAAATGCCGGCATTCACACTGTCGATAGCAGACAATGTCAACATGGTTAAAATGTTGACATTATTACAATAACACCTGTAAATGTCGGCAATGACAGAATGTAGACATTTCCAGTAGGCTTAGAGTTACTGTTAGCATTAGGGACAGAATAACAACAAAAAGAGAAAGACAACATTTCATCAATGTCAACATAACATCAGTGCTGACATACTAAATGACGATATTATGAATATGTCAACATGACCATGTCAACATTCTCACGTCAACATTGTGAATATCGACTAAATATACAACACCAGACTATGATATAGTTATTTAGTTTGCTCTATAGACGCCCAACATGACCTGACCACTGGCCATGATCATAATACATATCTATTAAACCCTATACAGAGGGGATGTGGTTAAGATACCGGCAGTCGGAATCTTGAACCTGGAATCCCGACACTCGTCAGAATGCCGACACCGGAATCCCGACATGGTCAGGAGCCTAACGCCGGAATCTCGACAGACGGCATCCCGGCCATAAGTATAGAGGGTGGGTTAAAGCCGGGTGGTGGTGGGGGGTTTAGGCGCCACCAAGGGGTGTTAGGGGTTAGGCTGTGGGTCAGGGAGGGTTAGGCACCACCGGGGGAAGGTTAGGTTTAGGCACTAAAAGGGAAGGGTTAGGGTTAGGCCATGGGTAGGGATTGATAGGTTTAGGTGGTAGGGGAAAGGAGACTGCATACTTAACTCGCCCCTGTCGGGATTTTAAAGATCGGGATGCTGGTGTTGGTATTGTGGCCGCCTGCATCCCGTCCATCGGTCACACATACCGAACCCATACAAGTATAGGACGCTACGCCCCCAACATTACTTTAATAATGGTCATGATCATAATACAATTCTATTACCTTCTATACAGACATAGGACACTACACTCCCAACATGACCTGACCACTAGACATGACCATAATACATCTATTACCCTCTATTACCTTCTATACAGACATAGCACACTACACCCCCAACATGACCTGACCACTAGACATGACCATAATACATCTATTACCCTCTATTACCCTCTATACAGGCATAGGACACTACACCCCCAACATGACCTGAGCACTAGACATGACCATAATACATCTATTACCCTCTATTACCTTCTATACAAACATAGGACACTACACCCCCAACATGACTTGACCACTAGACATGACCATAATACATCTATTACCCTCTATACAGACATAGGACACTACACCCCCAACATGACCTGACCACTAGACATGACCATAATACATCTATTACCCTCTATACAGACATAGGACACTACACCCCCAACATGACCTGACCACTAGACATGACCATAATACATCTATTACCCTCTATACAGACACAGGACACTACACCCCCAACATGACCCGATCACTAGACATGACCATAATAACGAGATTTATGGTAAGAACTTACCTTTGTTACATCTCTTTCTGCGAGGTACACTGGGCTCCACAAGGATTGGACAATGGGGGTATAGAGTAGGATCTTGATCCGAGGCACCAACAGGCTCAAAGCTTTGACTTTTCCCAGAATGCACAGCGCCGCCTCCTCTATATGTTGGTATAGTGCGATGGATCGATACCATAGGTGTGCAGTGGGGAGCCTTAGATAAAGTATTACCTCAGGAGTTACCTTGTATACAGACAGAACGAGACTTGAGATGTATATCTTGTTTATATAGTACTGAAATAGCAGGATCAATACAACAGGTTTCAGTATCATCAGCTTATGTCCTTCTCCCTCAGAGACTCTTCTAGAATAACCACATGTGAGGTAAAACAAACAAGTACATAACATATGCAACAGAAAAACACTACATCTCTGTAACTATACAGCGCCATCTGCTGCCCCTGTACGGTAACTACATGCATATAAACGAAACCATAGTCTGTTGTCCATATTTCAACACCCCTTCTCAACAGACTGGGTTTCTTCAGTTAGACCCATCTTTGACGTAAGTCTCCAATGTCTCTCTCTGGTAAGAGGCTTAGTCATGATATCAGCTGTCATATCTTCTGTTGGGCAATAGTTCAACTCTATAAGACCTTGTTCCTGTAGATCCCTCAGGAAGTGATGCTTGACATCAATGTGCTTGGTTCTTGGGTTCACTCTTTCTGTTTGCGCTAATGCAAGGCATCCTTGATTATCCTCATATATCTTGATAGGTTCTTCTTGAGGCATTCCTAGGTCTGATAGTAGTTGCATTAACCATACCACTTCTTGACTGGCGTGAGCTGCTGCAATATATTCAGCTTCTGTAGAAGATAGTGCTACGGTAGACTGCTTCTTGCTTGTCCAGCTGATTAATCCTTCTCCAATAGAGAATAGATATCCACTTGTGGATTTTCTGTCACTTGTGTCTCCAGCCCAATCTGCGTCAACGTATCCTGTTAACTTGTGACTTGTGTTTGCTGAGAGCTTAAGCTTCTTGTTAATCGTTCCCTTTAAGTAACGAATTACTCTCTTAACTGCGTTCCAATCCATCTTTGTTGGTTTAGAGACTTTTCTGCTTAAAATCCCGACTGCTGTGGAGATATCTGGTCTGGTGACGGTTGCAATGTATAGCAATTTTCCTATAGCTTTTCTGTATAGATGGTTGTCCTCTAACAGGTTGCTCTGATCATTTGGTTCCTTTTCATAGCTTGTCTCCATAGGAGTGCTTGCTGTCTTTGCATCTTGCATACCAAATTCCTCAATGGTTTCCTGAATTTTGTATTTCTGACTTAGTGTGAATGTTCCATCACTTTCTCTTGAAATTTGCATTCCCAAGTAATGCGTTATGTGGCCGAGGTCTTTTGTTTCAAACCGACGGTTTAGTTCTTGTAACAATTCAACTTCGTCCCCTTCTTGTTCGAAACAAACTAGCAAATCGTCCACGTAAATTAATACATAGAACCATCTTCCCCCTATCAACTTTGTATAGAGACATGGGTCTGCTTTGCTTCTGATGAATCCCTTTTCTGTCAGAACTCCATTTATCTTTGTATTCCATGCTCTTGCTGCTTGTTTAAGACCATATATACTCTTGTTCAGTTTACATACGTGATCTGGGTTCTGAGAATTCACGAAGCCTGGTGGTTGTTCCATGTATATATCTTCCTTTAGTTCACCGTGTAGGAAAGCCGTCTTTACATCGAAATGTTTCACTTGCATACCCTTTATGGCTGCTGTTAGGAGTAAGGTTCTAATGGTAGTGTGCTTCACAACTGGAGCAAACGTTTCATCATAATCTTCTCCAAATTTCTGTGAATATCCTTTAGCAACAAGTCTTGCCTTGTATCTTTCTATTTTTCCTTCAGAATCATACTTGACCTTAAAAGTCCATTTACATCCTATGGCCTTTTTGTCTAATGGTAGTCTGGTCAATGTCCATGTCTGATTGTCTTCCATTGATTCCATTTCTTCTTTTGCGGCTCCTAGCCATTTCTGTGCTTCTCTTTCAGAAAAATTAGCAATTTCTTCCCATGTTGCAGGTTCTTGTATGTTAATGGCTTTTGCTTTGTAAGATAAACGTGTAGGTGCTTTTCCCTTATTTTCTCTTGAAGAGCGTCTCACACCCTCGGATGCACTCTCATGAGTGTCGCTGGTATTTGTCTTGTGTTGTACTTCAACTTCTTGAGTGATCTCTACTTCATCTGTTTCTTTGGATTTGGTGCTTTCTTCTTCTTCAGTAGAGTCTACTGGAGTTATGACATCATCTCGTGTTTCTTCTATGAATGTCACACTGTTGCTTATAACTACTTTTCCAGTTCTTGGATTTAAGATTCTGTAGCCTTTTGAATGTTCACTATAACCGACTAGAACTCCCTCTTCTGCTCGGTTCTGCAACTTGCTTCGTCTTTCAGCAGGAATGTAAACGAAGGCTCTGCATCCAAAAACTCTAATGTGCTTTAAGCTGGGTTTCTTACCGTGCCACAGCTCATATGGTGTCTTCCTTACTGCTTTGGAAAGTAGTCTGTTTTGAAGATAGGTGGCTGTTGCTGCTGCTTCACCCCAATATTTATCAGGTAGTCCTGAATCTGTAAGCATGCACCTTATCATTTCTGTTAGTGATCTGTTTTTCCTCTCAGATACGCCATTTTGCTCTGGTGTATATGGTACTGTCTTCTGATGCTCAATACCGAGTCCTCTTAAGTACCGTTCTATTTTCTGTCCTGTGAACTCACCTCCATTGTCGCTGCGAAGAGTTAGCATATTCCTCTTGAATCTGTTTCTGGTCATGTTCACATAGTCTTGCAGCTTTTCAAAGACTTCATCTTTACTTTTTATTAGATAAGTGACTGTGAACCTGGAGTAGTCATCAATGAATGTCAGCATATACCTTTTGTCTCCTACGGTTCGCGTTTTCATAGGTCCGCATACATCACTATGTACCAGGTCTAGTGGTCTGGAAGCTCTGTTTTCACTTTTCTTAGGAATTGTAATCCTCGTTGCTTTTGCTTTTATGCAACATTGACACTTCATCATTTCTGAACAGTCTGACACTTTGAGATCCCTGGCTAGGTCTCTCTTCTGCATTTCCTTTATGCAATCTGGGTGTCTGTGTCCTAATCTTCTATGCCACTTGTGAATACAGTCAGCGTGTTTCTGTGTACTCAGCTTTGCCTGCTGTGCTGCGATATCCAGACAGTATAAATGTTCTTTTATTCTGGCTGTAGCTAGTGTTTCTCTTCCGTTTTGGATAAAACACTTATTATTCTGAAACTTTACAGTAAGTCCTTTTTCTACTAGATTCTTTACTGATAGCAGTGCTCCCTCAAGCTTGGGAACATATAGCACATCTGTTACGGGTATTTCTGTATAGCTGCCATTACCCTTGGAGCATAGGAATTGACCATTCCCTTTCCCTTCTGCAATGATATTTGTTCCATCTGCTAGGTAGATTGTTTCTTTATGGTTCAAATCAAGTTCAGTAAAGAAGTCCTTGTTATTTGTCATGTGACTAGTCGCTCCTGAGTCTACATACCACTTTTCTGATAATTGGGTTACTGTCGCTTTAAATGTTCCATTCCACTTGTGTGCTCCTGTATCTGTAAGTGTGGCTTTGACTCTTTGTTTGTATAATCTTTCTGGTGGTTTGTGCTGCTCTGTCTTCCATATGGTGCAATCACTTTTCAGGTGACCCACTTTCTTGCATCTGAAACATGCTCTTGTTTCCCTGGTGTGTGGCTTAGTATCCGCCATTTTAAGTGCTTTCTCTGTGTCACTTTCAGTATTGCACTCTGTAAGCTCCTTTCTGCGTTGATACTCCTCTATGAGCCTGTTCTTCACAAAGTCTGGTGTGATTTCTGCTTCAGGTCTCATTTCTAGTGCGTTTATTAGTGCACTGTATGTATCTGGTAAACTGCAAAGGAGGATGGCTACTATGTGGTTGCTTTTGATTTCTTCACCCATTGACCTGAGCTGTATGGTTATCTCTAGTAGTGCACTGATGTGTTCTTGCATTGTCTTGCCTTTATTAAATCTCATTTGATATAATTTTCTTAATAGGAATAGTTTGCTGTTCAAACTTGCTCCTTCATGCACTCTCTGCAAAGCACACCACATGCCTTTAGCTGTACTCTCTTGTCTGATGTGTATAAGCTGTTCATCTTCCACTAGTAAACTTATAGTGGCTCTTGCCTGTCTGTCCTTCTTAATCCACTGCTGATCCTCTCCTTCAGGTCTGTCTGCATTTATAACATCCCATAAATCATCTCTGGTTAATAGCATTTCTACTTTAAACTTCCATGTTTGATAGTTCTCATTAGAAAGCTTGCTTGCAGCTAGTCTGAGATCTGTGTAATTTGCCATAACCCTTCCTTGTATAGATCTCTCTATTCTTCTGTGGTATTAAACTTGTTTTACTCACAGTTTTCTTTCCAAGGTTCTCCTGGGTTGTTTCTTGTGCGTTACACAGTCTGCTGTCTGCGCCTGCTGGGACTTGCAGTGCGACTCGTGATCTGGATGCTGCTTGGGATGCACTCCTGAAAACTTTATCTTATACAGACTCCAGTCTGGGCCCATAACCTGTTGGTATAGTGCGATGGATCGATACCATAGGTGTGCAGTGGGGAGCCTTAGATAAAGTATTACCTCAGGAGTTACCTTGTATACAGACAGAACGAGACTTGAGATGTATATCTTGTTTATATAGTACTGAAATAGCAGGATCAATACAACAGGTTTCAGTATCATCAGCTTATGTCCTTCTCCCTCAGAGACTCTTCTAGAATAACCACATGTGAGGTAAAACAAACAAGTACATAACATATGCAACAGACAAACACTACATCTCTGTAACTATACAGCGCCATCTGCTGCCCCTGTACGGTAACTACATGCATATAAACGAAACCATAGTCTGTTGTCCATATTTCAACACTATAACCCCGCCTCCCTGCACAGGAGCTCAGTTTTTAGTTAACCAGCCCAATGCAGTAGCTGGAAAAGAGACGACAATGGTTAGTAGCCACATACACCACACTCTCACGACAAGAGAAGTGTCAGTGGCTAATGCCATACCAACCCAAAGAAGCTAAGTGCATCAGGGTGGGCACCTTGTCGAGCCCAGTGTACCTCGCAGAAAGAGATTTAACAAAGGTAAGTTCTTACCATAAATCTCGTTTTCTGCTGCGGGGTACACTGGGCTCCACAAGGATTGGACAATGGGGATGTCCTAAAGCAGTTCCTTATGGGAGGGGACGCACTGTAGCGGGCACAAGAACCGGCGTCCAAAGGAAGCATACTGGGAAGCGGCAGTATCGAAGGCATAGAACCTTATGAATGTGTTCCCGTAGGACCACGTAGCCGCCTTGCACAATTGGTCAAGGGTCGCACCACGTTGGGCCGCCCAAGAAGGTCCAACAGACCAAGTAGAATGGGCCATAATGTGAGCAGGAGCTGACAGACCAGCCTTCACATAAGCATGTGCAATCACCATTCTAATCCATCTGGCCAGGGTCTGCTTGTGAGCAGGCCAGCCATGTTTGTGAAATTCAAACAAAACAGAGAATCAGATTTTTTGAATGGAAGCAGTTCTCTTCACATAGATACGGAGAGCCCGTACCACATCCAAAGACCGCTCTTTGGTAGACAAATCAGGAGAGACAAAGGCCGGAACCACAATCTCCTGATTAAGGTGAAACGAAGAAACCACCTTAGGCAAATATCCAGGACGAGTCCGAAGAACCGCCTGATCACGGTGAAAAATCAGATATGGGGAACTACAAGACAAGGCTCCCAGATCCGACACTCTTCTAGCAGAGGCAATAGCCAGCAAGAACACCACCTTAAGGGAAAGCTACTTAAGGTCAGCTGAACCCAGGGGTTCAAACGGAGGCTCCTGCAATGTCTCCAAAACCACTGACAAGTCCCAAGGAGCCACAGGCGGGACATAGGGAGGTTGGATACGCAACACACCCTGAGTGAAAGTATGAACATCAGGTAAAGTCGCAATTTTTCTCTGAAACCACACCGACAAGGCAGAAATATGAACCTTGAGGGAGGCCAGACGCAGGCCTAAATCTAGGCCCTGCTGCAGAAAAGCCAAAAGTTTGGCTGTACTAAACTTGGAAGCGTCATAATTATTAGATGCGCACCAAACAAAGTAGGAATGCCAGACCCTATGGTAAATCCGAGCAGAAGCCGGTTTCCGGGCCCGCAACATAGTTTTAATGACCTCTTCAGAAAAACCCTTAGCCCTGAAGACGGAAGCTTCAAGAGCCACGCCGTCAAAGACAGCTAGGTCCTGGTAGACACAGGGGCCCTGAATGAGGAGGTCTGGGCGTTGTGGAAGTATAAGTGGACGCTCTGATGATAGGCCTTGCTGGTCTGAGAACCAGTGCCGTCTGGGCCACGCTGGAGCTATGAGAAGCAGATTTCCTTTTTCTTGCTTGAACTTCTGAATTACCCTGGGCAGGAGTGACACCGGAGGGAACACGTACGGCAGCCGAAACCTCCACGGCACCGCCAGCGCATCCACGAATGCTGCTTGAGGATCCCTTGTCCTTGTTCCGAAGACCGGAACCTTGTGATTGTGTCGAGACGCCATCAGATCTACATCTGGAAGACCCCACTTTTCCACTAGGAGTTGAAACACTTCTGGATGGAGGCTCCACTTGCCGTCATGCACGTCCTGACGACTGAGAAAGTCAGCTTCCCAATTCAGGACTCCTGGAATGAATATTGCCGATATGAGCGGTAGATGGCGTTCCGCCCAACGTAGAGTCCGTGAGACTTCCTTCATTGCCAAACGGCTTCGAGTGCCGCCTTGGTGATTTATGTAAGCCACTGTGGTGGCGTTGTCCAACTGTATTTGAACAGGACGGTTCTGAATTAAATGCTGGGCCAGGTTCAACGCATTGAAGACCGCCCGCAGTTCCAGAATGTTGATCGAGAGGAGAGATTCCTCCTTGGTCCACCGACCCTGAAGGGAGTGTTGCTCCAGCACCACGCCCCAACCTCTTAGACTGGTATCTGTCGTCAACAGGACCCAGTTGGATATCCAGAAGGGACGGCCCCTGCACAACTGTTGGTCCCGGAGCCACCAAAGTAGCGACAGACGGACCTCCGGAGTCAATGAGATCATATGAGACCTGATCCGGTGAGGCAGGCCATCCCACTTGGCTAGAATCAGCCTCTGGAGGGGGCGAGAATGTAATTGAGCATACTTCACCATGTCGAATGCTGAGACCATGAGGCCCAGCACCTGCATTGCCGATACTTGCGGACGAGAAAGGAAGCAACGAATCCTGTCCTGAAGCTTCAGGACTTTCTCCTGAGACAAGAACAACCGCTGGTTGTGAGTGTCCAATAGCGCTCCCAGGTGCACCATGCTCTGAGCAGGGACCAGGGAGGATTTCTTCCTGTTAATGAGCCACCCGTGGGCTTGTAGAAACCGGACGGTCATATACAGATGACACAGAAGAAGTTCTGAAGAATTTGCCAGGATTAACAAGTCGTCCAGGTACGGCAGTATCCTGACCCCTTGACGGCGGAGTACCACCGTCATCACCGCCATTACTTTGGTGAAGACTCGCGGAGCCGTTGATAAACCAAAAGGTAACACCCAAAACTGGTAATGAAGGTTGCCAATAGCGAACCTCAGGTATTGCTGATGTGACGCTGCTATAGGAATATGCAGGTAAGCATCCTGTATGTCCAAGGAGACCATGTAGTCCCCAGGTTCCAAGGCCAGAACTATATTTAAGGGGCAGACTAGATGGGCCAAGTGGTTCTTATCTGCCGTCAAATTCTATGTTTCTATGTTTCTATAGACCGAAGGGTTTCCATACGGAACTTGGAAACCTTCACAAACCTGTTCAATGCCTTGAGGTTGAGAATGGGCCGGGAGGACCCATTCAATTTCGGAACTAGAAACAGCGGAGAATAGTACCCCCGGCCCCTCTGAGCAAGAGGCACCTGTACTACAACTCCTGTATCCAGGAGGGTCTGTACCACCGAATGCAGAGTGTTTGCCTTTGCCTGGTCCGACGGGACATCTGTCTGGCAAAATCGAAGAGGGGGACGGTTTTTGAAGGCTATGGCGCAACCTCGATTGACGACTTCCCATACTCAGGCATCTGAAGTGGTCTTCAACCATTCCTGGGTATACCCTAGAAGCCGGCCCTCCACCCTGGGATCCCTGTCATGCGGCAGGCTTATCGGTCTTGGAAGCTGGCTGACGGGCAGCCCAGGCTCTTTTGGGCTTCGGCTCACCAGGTGTGGAAGTGCGGGCCTGCTTGTGGTACGCCTGACCTTTTGCTTTACCTGAAGGGCGAAAGGGGTGAAAGGACGTACTTTTAGCCTTCGACGCAGAAAGAGCGGTATTTGGTAGACAGGCAGTTTTGGCAGTAGCCAAGTCAGCCACTATATTATTTAAGTCCTCCCCAAACAGAATATCTCCCTTGAAAGGGAGTACCTCCAGGGTTTTTCTAGATCCACAGACCAGGATCTCAGCCACAATATCCGGTGAGCCAGGACTGATGTAGTAGAGGCCTTGGCTGCTAGGATACCGGCATCCGAAGCCGCCTCTTTAATATAGCGAGAAGCTGTGACAATATATGACAAGCATTGTCTAGCATGATCAGAGGAGATTTCAGCATCTAACTCCAAGGCCCACGCTTTAATAGCCTCGGCAGCCCATGTAGCTGCAATAGTGGTGCGCAGCACCCGTGAGGGTGTAAATCGCTTTCAGACAACCCTCCACACGCTTATCCGTAGACTCTTTTAGAGACGTGACGGTAGTGACAGGTAGAGCTGAGGAAACCACCATCCTAGCCACATGTGAGTCCACTGGAGGAGGTGTTTCCCAATTCTTAGACAGCTCTGGCGCGAGGGGATAGCGAGCCAGCATCTTCTTGTGAGGCACAAACTTCGTACCCGGGTTTTCCCAGGGTTCCTGACGTATATCCACTAGGTGTTCAGAGTGAGGTAAAACTTGTTTAACCACCTTCTGACGCTTGAACCTATCTGGTTTCTTAGGAGGGACGGATGGCTCGGGAGCATCCGTAATCTGTAGAATTAACTTAATAGCCTCCAAAAGATCAGGAACATCCACATGTGAACTACCCTCCCCATCAGCCGTATCTGAGTCAGAACCTGTGGGGTCAGTATACGTGCCGTCTTCATCAGACGAGGTGTCAGTGACAGCAGTAGATTGTGAGGAGACAAGCGCTGGCTTAGAGGACCCCTTGGACTTAGGCGAGCGATGGTCAGACTTTTTAGTAGTCAGGGACTGGTTCAACTTCTTTCACTGAGCAGATAAATCGTCCGCCCACGGCAGGTAAGCTGCAGGGACCACATACGGTTGTACCGGCATTGGAGGTCCCATAGGGGATGTTAGTTTATGAACTAGCGTATACAGAAGTGTGGAAAAAGCGGCCCACGGTGGGTCAGTATGCGCCTCCGTTGCCACAGTCCCACTAGGGGGCAAGGAGCCCCCAGAACCAGATCCCACAGCTGCTATATTCTCCTCATATGGGTCTGTGGCTTCAGCAACACCGACAGTGTGTTCAGCCCCAGAACCGTTACCCTCAGAAGCAGACATGATATAACTTGCAGTATGAGGTAACACAGTACAATTATCAGCAGCACTATACCTCTAAACCCAAACCCCTGCGCAGTGTAGTCAGCACTAGCAGAGATAAAGGAGAGATATGGTGACTAAATCACAGAGAAAAATACGTAATACAGTATATCTTTGTGAAAATCCTATATTTAGATAAAACCTGACGCTCCAAGCCCCCTCAGGTTATAGAATATAGGGATAGCAGGTTGAGTGAAAGACACGAAATGGACACCACTCAGCTATCAAATGCACACACAAATAGTCACAGCCTGTACAATGCAGAGGTTATTACTAACAATAATACTGCACTGGACTAGCTTACACAGCTATATAACAATAGATATAACAGTACACAGTCAGAACTGGATGTATATCACAGGATAATTGTACTATAAAACCCTGACTAAATGCACTCTTTCTTAACTATCACTGTATAAAAAGGCAGGTAGAATACTTAAGTGTCATGTAAAGGCACAGCGCTGACAACCAGGCGGCTTTACATAGGAGGATTTGCCCAAGCAGTCCCAGGAACAGTGAGCTGAGGGATAATGGCACCGCAGACACTGACAGGGAGTGAGGAAAAGACAGATATGCAGCTCCAGGGCGGGAACACTTGCTAGAAATGGCGCCCTGGGGCTGGGGGAGGGGCTTCAGGTCTAAGCCTTATCCCCCTGCTGGCAAAACCACCGGGTACTGTGGGCGATATAATAATCGGTTTAGAGAGAAAACCTGACCTGCACCCATGCCCTGGTGATCTAGTGGGATCGCCTGTACTGCCACAGTGTCCACCGCCAGCGCGCGTGGCCCGCCTCCCACTGACCACGTCGGATCGCGATAAAGACCTGGTCCCGCAAGCGGGACCCACTTACCACCTCCCGAACTGCGGCCACGTGATCCTGGAGAGCCCCAGCCGTGTGTGTCTAACGTGAAGAAAACCGGAGCCTCCGCTGTAGGTACCCGGCAACCAGGGCTCGGGAGTGTACAGCGCCGCTGGGGAGAGCTGGAGCTGCAGCAGTGAATGTCACAAGACATTTACCACCGCTGCTGCCCTGGAAGTCTTCACTTTTTCTTCACAAAAAAGCTCCTTTTAGGGCTGCCTGGAGCAGCCCCCCTGTTAAGTGCCTGCTTACTGCAGCACCAGAGACAAGAGAAAAACAAACGGCTGCGCTGAATGTCAGGAAGATATGTATAAATGTGAAGAGAGCCAACGTAAATAAATGCAATATTTATTAATAATAAAAATAGGACCCGCCCTCACACACACCTTGCTCAGGTGTAACTACAAGGTGCACATCGATCTCTATCTACACTGGACCCTCCGTCTACATCTCCCGTCGCCAGCGGCTTTAACACGCACGCCGCTACAGTCAGCTTGTGAATAGACGGCTATCTCCCCTCCGCTGTACAGCTCATGTGGGTATTGCAGGACATTTATGCCGAGGACGCTCGGCTTTGACCAGCCCACCGGAGAGGTATTGTGATTTGTCTTAACCGAGGGACATATTCCCAATTGGGAAAGTATCCGTGCACCTTGTTTTTCTGTCTGTTTAATAGAAATCAACTATATTAAGTGGAATACGGACTTTCACCATCAAGGATACGTCCGCCATCTCAGTATCAACCACGAGCTATTATCAGACATTACGAGTAAATTATAATATGACTCTTTTTAATATTATTCTCATACCGGTATATATGTCTTAAACCTATTTTTATTATTAATAAATATTGCATTTATTTACGTTGGCTCTCTTTACATTTATACATATCTTCCTGACATTCAGCGCAGCCGTTTGTTTTTCTCTTGTCTCTACCTCAATACCACACATAGTATTCCGGCAAGCGCAGCATTTCAGGAATTGTGACCTCCACAAGTATATCACATTTTGTTATATTTTTCACATGTAATTTGATGTTAAGGCGCTTTTTTAGCAGTTTTGTTTGGTTTTACTGCAGCACCAACTTACAAAACTGAGCTCCTGTGCAGAGGAGGCGGGGTTATAGAGGAGGCGGCGCTGTGCATTCTGGGACCAGTCAAAGCTTTGAGCCTGTTGGTGCCTCGGATCAAGATCCTACTCTACACCCACATTGTCCAATCCTTGTGGAGCCCAGTGTACCCCGCAGCAGAAACATCTATTACCCTCTATACAGACATAGGACACTACACCCCCAACATGACCTGACCACTAGACATGACCATAATACATCTATTACCCTCTATACAGACATAGGACACTACACCCCAAACATGACCTGACCACTAGACATGACCATAATACATCTATTACCCTCTGTACCAGTGTTTTTCAACCACTGTACCGTGGCACACTAGTGTGCCCTGAGCAGTCTCCAGATGTGCCGCTAGAGAAGCAGAGCCAGGCCCATCAGTGTTTTGCCGCTACTGTGGACCTGGAACGATCAATACTGGTGGGTTTAGTGGTTGCAGAGCCAGTTCTAATTTTGGGCCTGGGCAGTGTTGGGCACTTCTGGCTATCTGAGATGTGGCTCAGGAGTTACCTATGGAGAAGCTGTGACATGACATCCTAGGACACGCAACTGCACCATGCATCACCAGTATATTTGAGTGTGCTTTGGCAATAGTTAAGTTTTGTTCAGTGTGCCGCGAGTTGTAAAAGGTTGAAAATCTCTGCTCTATACAGACATATGACACTACACCCAGGGCCGGTTCTTAGGCGCTGTGCGCCCCGGGCGACAATAGGGGGCGTGGCTACGTACAGGGGGCGTGGTCATTTACGCCCCCTGTACAGACTGAAATGATGTGCGGTGCGCGATGACGTCATCGCGCACCGCACAGCAAAGGTCCTCTCCACGAAGGGAAACTAGACACGTTGCATCTAGTTCCCTTCGTGGAGAGGACCTTTGCTGTGCGGTGCGCGATGACGTCATCGCGCACCGCACAGTAAAGGACCTCTCCATGAAGGGAAACTAGACGTGTACGCGTCTAGTTTCTCTTCACAGTGGCAGCGGGGGGCAACGGGCAGCGGGGGGCACAGCAGCAGCGGATCTTGCCCTGGTGCGGCGCCCTCCGGAAGGCGGCGCCCCGGGCAAAAGTCCTGCTTGCCCGTGGCAAGATCCGCTACTGACTACACCCCAAACATGACCTGACCACTGGACGGGATCATAATTCAGTTCTATTACACCCTATACAGCCATAGGTCATAGGATACTTCTAAAATCGTTAAAATCAGGTCCACATGTGTAAAGGCAGGCACACACTAGACAATTCTCAACCAATAAAGATAAAGATTTCCTTTGAAATTCCCCCAGCTGCAAAATGAACGCTATAGAGCATACACACTGAGCGATACAGAGAACAATGGGGAAATGTATTAACCTGGAGAAGGGATAAAGCAGTGATGAGCGCAAGGTGATAACACACCAGCCAATCAGCTCCTAACTGTCATTTTTCAAATTTGTAATGACTGGCTGGTGCGTTATCACCTTGTGCTTATCACTGCTTTATCACTTATTTATCCCTTCTCCAGGTTAATACATCTGCCCCAATATCGGTCAGTAACGTCACCCCTCCATGAACATATGATCATGAAAGATTTAGCCAAAATTGGAGTGCATGTTCAGTTGATACAGATAAACGATAACGACCCACTGGAGCAAGCACTGTTATAGTGCATACGCACTTGACGATATGCACGAGTTTAACATTATTGTGCATATCGTCCACTTACATCGTCTAGTGTGTATGCCCCTTTAGAACTGTATTTACTCCTACATATCGGGTTGCAGCTTCAGTAGACAATGCTCTAGTTGTGTTTCTTTTCTGTGTTGATTTGTAAATAAAACGTTATCCGGCAGAGGAATAACAATTGCTGTGTGGTAATAGCCTGCATTGCATCACACTGTGACTTCCGCACACGTAATGTGGAGCAATGTGCATTACCACTAAATGATGTTAAGCTAGGACACTTAGTAAATGTTGCACATCTGTCCAGAGGGGAATACGATGCATGACATGTGGATTACAAGGGATTAAATAGAGGGGATTTCTATGTGCAAATTAACCCTCTAGTGTCTGAGAGAGTTTCTGTAAGCTAATTGATGTGCCTGGGCTGCTGGCACTGATGTATGCACAGCCCCTGTGCCCTCCTCATACAGCAGTAATAAGTATGTCACAGAAGAGCACAGGGAGTCCCCTCACCTATATGCAGGGCCCTGTAGGGTGTCTGTCAAGTTCCCTGCGTCCCCTCATAGAGCAGTAATAAGTATGTTACAGAAGGGCACAGGGGTCCCTCACCTATATGCAGGGCCCTGTAGGGTGTCTGTCAAGTTCCCTGCGTCCCCTCATAGAGCAGTAATAAGTATGTTACAGAAGGGCACAGGGGTCCCTCACCTATATGCAGGGCCCCATAGGGTGTCTGTTAGTGTCCCTGTGCCCCCTCATAGAGCTGTAATAAGTATGTTACAGAAGGCCACAGGGGGCCCCTAACCTCCATGCTGGGCCGCACAGGATGTCTGTCAAGTTCCCTGCGTCCCCTCATAGAGCAGTAATAAGTATTTTACAGAAGAGCACAGGGAGACCCCTAACCTCTATGCAGGGCCCCGCAGGGTGTTTGTCAGGGTTATCTGCATCTGTAAGGGTTCCCTGCATCCTCTGATAGAGCAGTAATAAGTATGTTACAGAAAAGTACAGGTGGGCCCCTCTCCTCCATGCTGGGCCCCGCAGGGTGTCTATCAGGGTCCCTGTGTCTCCTCACAGAGCAGTAATAAGTATGTTACAGTAGAGCACAGGGGGACCCCTAACCTCTATGCAGGGCCCCGCAGGGTGTCTATCAGGGTCCCTGTGCCCCCTCATAGAGCAGTAATAAGTATGTTACAGAAGGCCACAAGGGCCCCTAACCTCCATGATGGGCCACACAGGATGTCTGTCAAAGTTCCCTCATAGAGCAGTAATAAGTATGTTACAGAAGAGCACAGAAGGACCCCTAACCTCTATGCAGGGCCCCGCAGGGTGTTTGTCAGGGTTATCTGCATCTGTCAGGGTCCCTGTGCCCCCTCATAGAGCAGTAATAAATATGTTACAGAAACGTACAAAAGTACATTGGGGGTGGGGGGCTCTCCTCCATGCTGGGCCCTGTAGGCTGTCTGTCAGGGCCCCTGTGCTCCCTCATAAAGCAGTAATAAGTATGTTACTGTTAAAGTACAGGGGTTTAATAAGTATGTTACATAAGGGCACATGGGGTCCCCTCTCCTCCATGCTGGTCCCTGTAGGGTGCCTGTTAGTGTCCCTGTGACCCCTCATAGAGCTGTCGTAAGTATGTTACAGTAGGCCACAGGGGGGGCCCTCTCCTCCATGCTGGTCCCTGTAGGGTGCCTGTTAGTGTCCCCGTGACCCCTCATAGAGCTGTAGTAAGTTTGTTACAGAAGGCCACAGGGGCCCCCTCTCCTCCATGCTGGGCCCCGCAGGATGTCAGTCAAGGTTCCCTTCGTCCCCTTATAGAGCAGTAATAACTATGTTACAGAATGGCACAGAGGGTCCCCTCACCTCCATGCAGGGCCCCGCAGCAGCAGTGTAGTGCGGTGTAGAAGGGGTTACAGCAGCACAGCATCCTCTGCTCCCTCCCTCCTCTCCTAGCAGAGACTCCGAGGCAGTGAGCAGAAGAGGACACGGAGCACAGACACTCCGAGCATCCAGGTATGTGATGGGGTCTGTGGGTCTGTATAGCGCTCTTACCTCACTACAGGGCGCTAGCTGTGTGTTCTTCATTGTGCAGCCTGAAACACCCTTTCTCTCCTACACTTTTTGACTTGACTCCTATAACTAAGACTTCAGATTGCAACTCTCATATCCTACACACTTCTATACCTGACCCTATAGCCCACACTTTTATCCCACTCCTATATCCTACACTTATATACTGTACCTGACACCTATATCCCATGCTTTTATCCCACTCCTATATCCTACACTTATATACCTGACCCTATATCCCATGCTTTTATCCCACTCCTATATCCTACACTTATATACTGTACCTGACACCTATATCCCATGCTTTTATCCCACTCCTATATCCTACACTTATATACCTGACCCTATATCCCATGCTTTTATCCCACTCCTATATCATACACTTATATACTGTACCTGACACCTATATCCCATGCTTTTATCCCACTCCTATATCCTACACTTATATACCTGACCCTATATCCCACTCCTATATCCTACACTTCTATACCTGACCCTATATCCCACTCCTATATCCTACACTTCTATACCTGACCCTATATCCCATGCTTTTATCCTACTCCTATATCCTACACTTCTATACCTGACCCTATATCCACCCATGCTTTTATCCTACTCCTATATCCGAAACACTTCTACACCTGACCCTATAGGCTATATCCCACTCCGATATCCTACACTTCTTTACACAGTAAAATTCTGCCGATGATTTTCACATTCCAACTTAAAAAATATCTGAATTGGTGAGTCGGGATTTCTACGATAATTTATTTATTTATTACCAGTTATTTATATAGCGCACACATATTCCGCAGCGCCTTACAGAGAACATTTGCCCATTCACATCATTCCCTGCCCCAGTGGTGCTGACAATCTATATTCCCTACCACATGTACACCACACACATTCACACTAGGGTTAATTTTGTTGGAAGCCATTTATCCTACTAGTATATTTTTTCAGTGTGATTCGTACATCCTACGCTTATATACCTGACCGCTATAATATTCACCTGTTACTCCCACTTGTACATGCTAGACTAATATACCTGACCGCTATAGTATTCCCCTCTTACCCCTCTTACTTCTACTCATGCATCATATGCTCATATACCTGACCGCTATAATATTCCCCTCTTACTTATGCTCGTGCATTATATGCCTATATAAATGTCTGTTAATATATTCACCTGTAACTCCCACTTGTACACCAACCTCTTATACAGTATACGTGCCCCCTATCTTATTCATCTCTTATTTCTACTCGTACATCCTACACTTTTATACTGGAGCCCTACAGTAATAATAATAATCACTTCTTAAACCCACTCATATCTTACTTTTATGCTGAACCTCCGTAATTTTCATTTCTTAATCCCTCTCATACATCGTACATTTGTAACCCATGTAACACTGATTTCTTAATCATATTGATACATCCTATATTTTACAAACGTACCATTTAACTGGAAACAGGTACTTGTCAAACGCTACAAAACATTGGAATCCCAACTTTACTCCTTTGTCTTACGCCTCTATGGCTGACTTCTAATTCCAATACTTAACCTTTCTCCTATAAGCAATCATTCTTAAACTGCTACCAAACCCAAAAGTTTATAATTACATAACTCTAAATCCTCCTTATTACCCCAGCTATTATATCATATACATCTATATCCGATTGCTATATCCAGCACTTACATACCTAAACCCTGTCTCCTACACCCCTATAACAGGCAGCTACAGTATGCCCTATACTTGTACACAGGATGCCTGTAATATTCACTTATCTATCCAATGCTTAACGTATAAATTCCATAGTATGCCACAATATCACCCACTCTCATACCGTATCGGAGGGGACTCAGTGTGTCGGCTCCACAGAGCTTACACTAATTTCTGTCACCCAGGATAAAATAGGAAATAATTGTTTTGTCCAAGGTCACAAGAAACAGGCAGTAAAATATGAATTGTGCTCCTCAGCTAGGACTGTCACAGCCACTGTGGTACAGCAGGGTTCTCAACCACTGAAGTGTTTTATATTACTATTTAATACCTTGAGGCCATAGAAAAATAATTTGCATTCTGTAAAATCCTATATAATAAAGCTCTCTAGTGTGAGATGTATATTTCTAGAGTTTTAGTCAAATATTCTTAAACACTACTCTCCCATATCCATCTGGGTTATACACATGTATAGACTGAACAGTGTTATATTACGACTCTCTTATATTTCACCTGTATATCGTCTGTGCTTATCTGTTGTTCCCCTTACTTAGTGTCTTATTATTTTTAATGGTTATTTATATAGCGGCACTCATATTGGGTAGAACTGCACAGAACCCTCTCCTTGTCACCCTTTGCTTATTGTGTCACCTCATCGCCTTACCCTCTTTACTGTGTCCTCTCGTCTTCCCTCATTAAGTGTTCCCTATATCCTAACCTTGTTATATGGAGTTGGACGCAAGCGCGGCATCATCTTTTGCCGTAGTCGTGTCTGTGTCTCTATGAAATTGCAGCTAGAAAGCCCTTCCCTGGCATACATCCGTGCATCTGAGTGTGCAAGGACTCAAGTGTATGTATGGTGAGGCACATAGATAGGCCCAGGGGCGCACGCTATACCGATATTCACGCAAACTGGCAATGTTTTTCTTCTGTGCATGCGCATAAGTCACAGCAAACGTGTGACAAATTTGTTCATACAGAATCGCAGATCGAGTTGCATAGTCTCCTCATACATTAAACGGCCAAAAGTATATGGACACGTCTTCTGATTAGTATGTAATATACATAATTAGCATGTTTGGCCATTACATCTGCATCTATTGCATAGTTTGGTGGAGAAGGAATAATGTTCTGGGGATTGTTCTTCTGGTTTGGCCTGGGCTCTTTAGCTCCAGTGAAGGGAAATCTTAATGCTATCATGACATTCTAGAGAAATGTGTGCTTCCATTGCGGCACGAATTTGGGGAATGGCGTCAAAAAATGGTTTGCATAGTTTGGTGTGGAAGACCCTGACAGACCTGCACAGAGGTCAAGCCCTCCACTTCATCTAACACCTGTGAATGGATTGGGATGTTGACTGTGAGCCAGAGTCTACCTCCCAACATCGCTGCCGGACTACAGACACGCCTCTGTGAGACATGGCCACACCCCTTTTCCAGCGCGCACACTTACAAACAATACAGGGGCTGATTAGGGGCCCCAGTCTATCAACTGCTACTGCTATTGTGACAGAATGCATGATAATCTCAGCAGCCATGTTGGAAAATCTAGTGTAAATCCTTCCTAGAAAACAGGGGGGGGGGGCTGTTATACCAGCAATGAAGGGGGGACATGTCCATATAAAAGGGTTTTGGAATAAGATGTTTAATACGCACACATGTTTGTAATAAGATAAGTGATACTGGGCTGCTGGAGGATACTTGTCCTCACTACAGTGGAGGAAGTTAATGCTTTTCCGATTGTTGTATATGTGTGTACAGTATGTGAGTAGTACTACAGTTGCCGAATTGTACCATGGTAAACATTTCTTGTATAGGGCGATGCAAAAGCCGCCGCCCTCTGGGAGTGTATCTTAGCATAGCAGAATAGCGAACGAAAGATTAGCAGAACTGCTACTAAATAATTTGTTGCAGTTTCTGAGTAGACCTACTCCTAGATTGCGATCACCTCAGTCTGTTTAGTTCCTAGTTTGACGTCACAAACACGCCCTGCGTTCGGCCAGCCACTCCCCCGTTTCTCCAGCCACTCCTGCGTTTTTCCCTGGCACGCCTGCGTTTTTTAGCACACTTCCTGGAAACGGCCAGTTACCTCCCAGAAACGCCCCTTTCCTGTCAATCACTCACCGATCAGCACAGCGACTGAAAAGCGTCGCTCAGACCTGTGTAAAATTGCTTCGTTTGATGTTAAAATACTTAGCGCATGCGCGCTGCGTACCATGCGCATGCGTATTTTCCACCTAATCACTGCGTTGTGAAAAACGGCAACGAGCGAACAACTCGGAACGACCACCTTTGTCAGCAATTGAGAACTCAACTTATCCAAAATGTCAAAATGTATTTCTGATTTGAGACTTTGCAACCTCCAGTTATATACTGCAGAGCTAGCAGTCTGTAAGATGACTTTTTCCACGCTGGGGAAACACATCACACACCTGCTATCAGACAAGACATATCCTGGTAACACAAAACTGCCATCTGCCGATACATCTGTCCCCGATCTATAGCACCTGTCACCCTTCACTCAGGTGTGACATCGCACTGAGGAACAAAGGCTCCAATTGTCTTATTACAGGACGGCAGTTGTCACATTCTCCTGTCTCCATACTTCTCTCTCTCTGTCTTCTACAAATATAATTTTGTAAGCACCGATACCCTCCCCCTTAATTGCGCCCCATTATTCTTGCATTTTCCACCACCACCCCCTGCCACTCACACTCTCGGATCATCACTCCATAACCCCTTCTCCCACCAGGGGCGGGATGTACTAACGGAAAAATGCGGAAAAAATGTGGTAAAACCCCCGTTTTACCACATTTTCAAATGTACTAAGACCCTACCGCCGCGTTTTTTCCGTCCAGGGTATCACCATCTCTGGATGGCGATACCCTATAGAAGCCTATGGGCTTCTTATTGCCAACCGCCGCAACCCGCCACCCCCGCTGCAGACGCCTCCCCCCCCTCCCCCCGGCATACCTTCCTCCAGGCAGCCCTGGTACCGGAAGGTAATCTCCTCCTCCCCCTAGCAACGCAGCCGGAGGTCCTTCCGGCTGCAGGGGGGAGGAGGAGGCGCCGGGGCCAGTGTGAAGATCCCGAGGAGGTGACGGAGACCCCCCCGCAGACCACCTCACAGGTATCGCGGGGGCCTCCGTCATCGCATTGCGATATTGATCGTCATTTGGTTTCTCGTTAGTAAAGTTATAGTCACATAAACCCTTTACACATTTTTAATAAATGTCCATCCGGGTGTGGATCGTTGGGTCGTCAGTAGCTAGGTCGACAGTCATTAGATCGACCACTATTGGTCAACAGTGACTAGGTCGACACCTGAAATAGGCCGACACGGTCATTAGGTCGACATGGAAAAAGGTCAACATGAGTTTTTTATATTTTTTGGGTGTTGTTTTCTTCGTAAAGTGACCCGTGTACCCCAAATAGTGCACCGTGTTGGCCAAGTTGCCTCGCTCCGCTACCGCTGCGATCGGCACAGGTTAAGTGTCAGTTTTGACTATCTTTTCTACGAGATAGTCTAGGCTTGCGATGCCGACCGCGCGGGACAGCACATCGGCATCGAATCGGGATCCCAAGGTGACTTTCACCTTGCGATCTGCACTAACTTTATATAGTCAAAATCATAAGAAAATATCTCCCTGTGTGTACACACCATAAGTCATTTGCAATTTTTTTTTTTTCTTGCAAGCTTTTTGTGAAATGAATTTTGTTCTTGCACATCTCTTTGTCTGCAGGAGAGTCCAGCCAAGCTTTATTAAATGAGATTACAAAGCAGCTATTTAGATCTTGTAACACTTCACTCTGGAGCAGAAGTAAATGCTTGGTGCTGCAGGGAAGCTGAGATCTTTAAATGCTGTATTTCATCCATTAGAAAGAAGACGCTTTTATTAGTTGCAATGTTTGGCAAATTATCTCTTTATTGATTTAGGAATCTGAATTAAGAAAAATACAGTTTAGATGGATATCAGCCTGCAGTTCCACAGCCAAGTACTGTATCGAGATGGTTGCTGTAATTGTGGCTTGAATATATAGATGTTTTGTGGTTATCCGTCATTTTGGAATAGCAAAGATTCTGCTTTTGTGCTTGAACGACCTTACAGCCGCTTTGTGCTCCATTGCAGGAAACATTTCTCCAGTCACCCTGCAATGCTTAGTTATGTGTTGGAGTCAGAGTTGGCGCTAGCCCTAAGAGCAGCCTATGGGGCACCTCTCCCTCCTATCAAAGGACGAGCCCCCCTCTCACGCTGCCTACCCCCACCCTCGCTTCTTAGTTTTACAAGTGGAAGATGGGGGCAGCATCCTCTTTTCCTGGGACTGTGCATTGCACTTAGTTGTGACATTGCAGCTTAGCGCCACAGTCCCGGCGTAACAGTGTCTCGAGATACATGTATGTAAGAAGCTGCTGGGGGCTCCTTCTTCAGGTCAGCGGCCGGCGCTCTGCGTGGGAGAGCTGCAAGGGCATTAAAATCAGTTAGATTATGTCACTCCTTCAATGTTTTAGGCGTCCCCTGATTAATGGTACCCTAGGGCAGTGCCTAGTGACTGTTACCATATTTTATTTCTAGGGCCCCACAAAGGGGTCGATTCAATTCAGCGACAGTTGAATAGCGCCGGGAGTTAGCTCCCATCGCTATTTAATTCAGCTCAAGTTAAGTCGGCGAAGGCCCGTTCTCGCGGACTTAACAGGTTGATTTGTTGGGAGAACGGGCATTCTCTGACTTAACTCCCCGCTGCAATGCTGATTCCCAACAGAATCAGCCTCGCGCCGGCCACGCGGCAGCACTTTTGTCGGATTTCCTCTCTCATCCCCCGGGGGTGAGAGAAGAATTCCCGACAATTGGTGTCACTTGTCGCTGTATTGAATAGCGCCGGGAGCTAACTCCCGGCGCTATTCAACTGTCGCTGAATTGAATCGACCCCTAAAGTATCCACAAAACCGTAGAACGTATCAAAATATAGACAGTAAAATCACAGATGGGGTAGACTAAGCACAGGGGCACAGTAAGGGCTTGGGAGCCACTTCCATGATGTAACCCCCCCCCCATACCTGTTACGATGTGCCTATTCTTAATCCGCACTGCAATCTTTTCAGTGTCAATTTTGGAAAGATGGCGCATGGCCTGAATAGTACACAGACTGCCACTGTGTCAGAGACTGGTTCGATGCGGTGCCATCTTACCAGGAGAGACTGAAAGATCTTAATATGTATAGTTTGGAGCAGAGAAAGGAAAGGGGGGACATGATAGAAAAATCAAATATATCAAGGGATTTAACAAGGTACAGGAGGTACAAGGTACAACGATGGCAGCACGGGACAGGCATAAAGAGCACGCACAGTTGCTGGTCCTGGGTTAGGGATGTGTGGTGCAGGGCCCCTCTGGACCCATGGTCCAGTGTGCGCTGCTTACCCTGCCTTCACCCATGATAGACACGCCACTAAGTAACAGGGAGCAGGAGTAGCGCAACTCTGTAACTTGCAGAGGCAAGTGGCAATAAGCATGTACTTAGCGTATGGGCGTACGCCCAGCATCTGAGTCTCTGAGGGGGTAACGAGCAAAAAAAAGGACAGGGAGCACAGGAGGCATGAATAGTGCAAGGGGGAGAATGAGAGGAAAGAGGGCAATGCCCACAAGAACTTACATACTGAGGGGTCCCCCAATGGTAGCATTGGCCCTATTTGTTTTGTCATTTTATTAGAACCCTCTGGGTTTATACTTCTGGATACCCTGCCTAGTGTTCATTCTAGCACCCTGCACCTTTCAAAATCCGTGCAGTTACTCTTTCCTGCCTGGGGTGTCGCTCTTTGCTGTGATGCTTCTCTGCAGACTCTGATCTGTTACTCAGTGCTGTGATACAGACCTGTGTGTGCTGAGAAGCATCAGAGCAGAGAGTGACACCCCAGGCAGGAAAGAGGAACTGCACAAGATTTGAAAGGTGTAGGTGCTAGAATGAACACTACCTACCTAACGTCACTGTTATAATATGCAAATGAGTAGTAGAAGACATATTTATAAGCAGAAGAATTTATTTATAATGGGGTGCACCATTTACAGTGCCAGTATGTGCTTAAGCCCAGGTGCATGCACGCACGAGTAGTGCCACACGTGTGTACTATAAATGGTGCCTTCATCACAAAGAAATTCTTATTACTGCTCATGATACTGTCCCAGTAATCAGGCAATATATGAATATTACCTCCTTAGGAAACTTATTACTCAGTTTTGGCTCCTTAATGAAATGATACATTAATATTGGCTCCTTAGGAAATAATGATTACCCACATGAATAACAAGTCAGTGTTTACTTCCTAATGAATGTTGTGTTTGATCTGCTGGGACAACAGTGCCAACATTTGGTTTGAGCAGTCTCATCTGCTAGAAGAACCACGTCTAAACTTTACATACATTACGCAATTTGTATTTTTTCTATAACAATGACGATGACAGTCTCAGAACAGGTGCTTGGATATCATATGGTTTGAAATGTGGATTTTCCTTTAGTAAAATACACAATTACTTTTTTGTTTGATTTTTTATTTTCTGTAAAAAAAAAATAAAAAAAAAATATTCTTGTAGAATTACTCCAAGTAGGTATTTCATGTCAAGACAAGCCTGGGCCTGGGTACTTTAGTGCATGCCCCTCAACATTTTCTGTGACCCTGATTGCAAGTGGGGCAGATTATTATGTGAAGAGAGATTTATAGTTGGGAAAAGGGCATACAGTACTTACCTACTCTACCAGAACCTACGGAAGACCCCCACATTTCCCCCCGGGCTCTCGGGAGAGTGGGTGTTTCTCCTGCATCTGGCTCACTTCCTAGTGAAGTGGATAGGATGGGGATAGGATGGGGAGACTAATGTTGGGAATTGTGCTCTGTGGGGCGGGGTGTGCAATTTGACGAAAGTTCATGATAATCGCGTCATTTGGCCTGGTCTCCTTTTCATGTGGGGCCCAATGACACAAATGGCACAAAGGGCGGAATTCAAGCATTGTTCCGCTGGCAGCCAGTAGATGGCACTCAAAAGAAGCTGTTCAATTGTAGCTGCGTTGTAGCGCGATGGCTGCCGGCGTCAGCATTTCAGCTCACACCCCCCCGGGGGTGGTGAGCTGAAAGGTATAAAAAGTGACCCATTTGGGCGCTCAAACGGCACTTTTTACAATCGCTTCCAGTACTTTGGTCGGGTTTAGCTGATTTATGCAGCTAAACCCGACCTCTATGGGCACGATCAGCGCGATAACAGGACTCAATTGAATATCGACCCAGCGTTCCCCCATCATTTTTAGACGGAATATCAGGAGTAATAATCAATTGAATTCCAGCCCCACCCCCATCATTGGCCACCTGCAGCACCGCTCTGGGCTTCTGGCGAAGAGGAGATAATCAAAGTAGGTAAGGGTGTGGCCTAGCTCAATTCTACGTTTTAGAGTAAAGTAAAAAATGTTTGCTAGTGAGTATTCTTTAAATATTAAGGGGCTTATGTCAGTTTAGTGGATGTACAGTATATTATGTGTTTTCTCACTGAGCGTTCTCTGGAATTGAGCATAAAGCCCCTTTCACATCTCCAATGCCGGATCCCACCCGCGAATTCGAAACAGGTCCTACCCGGGTGGGATCCGACATTGGACCCTAATAGCAGGCTTCCCGACCCGGTCGGTTGCCTTAGCGGCGGGGGGCGGAGCCGGCAGTGGGGGTGGAGGCGGCGCTGGGAGATGAGATTATCTCCACGACGCCTCTCCCTATACAGTGAACGGGTCCCGGGTCGCATTGATCCGGGAACCCGTTCACACTGCCACTGCCTCGGTATTCAACCCGGGAATAACTCTTCTTATTATTAGGCGACCAGGGAATTCTCATGGGGCCCGTTCACACCGCACAGTGACCTGTGTCGACCTGGCAATATGCCGGGTTGATACCGGGTTATTTTTGCGATGTGAAAGGGGTATAAGCAAGAACAGGGAGTACAGTGTATGCATCTCAGTATTTGGGGCTGAAAGGTCAGAAACGTAGTAGAAATAGTGCATTATCACATAAGCAGCGTTCATAGAGGGCATTGAAGGCTATGCAGATTGCACACTGATGATGATGCCTGTGCAACTTTGAACACGAGAATATACACGTTCAGTGATGTGCACGCAATGCGGGAGTAGTTACCAAGACTCACGTACAACTCTGCACTGGCCCCTTGGGCCTTATTTCTACTGGCAAATACATAACTTTGTCTGTACCTTTCCTACAGAGGGTGTGGGAGACTCCTAATTTTTAAAGAAGTCCCTCGAACCCCTGGAAGAGTGGGCGAAACGCCCGCATGCTACCTATTTCCTAGTGAGGTGGGCAGGATGGGGTGATAATATTGGGATTTGCGAGTCCGTTGGGAGGAAATGGGGCTAAAATGATGCTAATTGTTTTAACTTAGCAAACAAACAAAAAGCATCCTGAAGAAATGCTAAGCAATGAAACGCAATGCAAGTGACTATTCCAGTGGTTGTGCTAACACTAGAAACAAAAACTAAAAAGCACTTTTAATTGCCCTTTTGAGGGGTGGTCTTCAGTATACCGCCGGCCGGGATCCCGGCGACCAGCATACCGGTGCCGGGATCCCGACCACCGGCATGCCGACACATATTCTCCCTGTTGGGGGTCCACAACCCCCCTGGAGGGAGAATAAATATCAGTACATAATACACAAGGAAATTGTTTCCGATAACCACATCTTTCAGACAGAAAAAAGAAAAGAGAATAAGAAGAAAAAAGAAAACAACAACGTGACATAAACATAGAGAAGGGAACATAGTGGATGCTTGAATACATGGTTTGAGTTCGAAAATTAATAGACTAAGCAAGTGTCGAGTTGACCAAGATAGTCGCTTGGGGAAAGAAACTGTTCCTGTGTCTAGCCATTCTCACGAGCCGCAGGCTGTACCGTCTTCCAGATGGCAGCCGCCGGAACAGATCATGAGCAGGGTGGGAGTGGTCATCGATGATCCTTTCCGCCCGTTTCCTAACCCTAGCCCGGTAGATATCCTCGATTGCCGGGAGATTTGTCCCTTTGATTTTTTCCGCTGCCCTTAATATTTGTTGTAGTCTATTCCTGTCGTGAGTTGAGGCCGAGCCAAACCACACTATTATTGAGGCGCAGAGAACAGATTGAATGATTGCCGAGTAGAAGAGGATCAGAAGTTCCTGCGGCAGATTGAGCTTCCTCAGTTGCCGCAAGAAGTACAGTCTTTGCTGGGCTTTTCCCGCAATGCTGCTCTATGTTAGTCTTCCACCTCAGATCCTTGGCGATCGTGGAGCCTAAAAATCTGAAGGATTCTACCACAGCTACTGTGCTGTCCGCAATTGTGAGTGGGGAAAGTGTAGGGGATAGCTTCCTAAAATCAAAATCCTAGTTAGCGGCTCGACCTCCCTTCTATAAGCGGACTCCTCTCCGTCCGCAATAAGTCCAATCAGCGTAGTGTCGTCCGCAAATTTAAGGAGTTTCACGGAGGAGTCTGTAGAAGTGCTGTCGTTGGTGTAGAGAGAGAAGAGGAAGGGAGAAAGAACACATCCCTGGGGAGCACCCGTGCTAGTTGTCCTGACGCCGGAGATGAATTTCCCTGTCCTGACTCGCTGCTCCCTATCCGTCAGGAAGTTTACCACCCAGAAGCATAGCTTTTCTAGTTCTCCTAAACTGCGCATTTTCAGTTGCAGCAGAACAGGGATGATAGTGTTGAATGTGGAGCTGAAGTCCACGAACAGGACCCTCGCATAGCCTCCTGGTGAATCCAAATGTAGTGCAGGCCCAGATTTACTGCATCCTCAGGCGATCTATTTGCCCTGTAGGCGAACTGCAGAGGGGCTAGGAGGGAGCCTACCTTGGACTTTTAAGTGAGTCAATACCAGACGCTCCATTGTCTTCATTCCCACCGATTTTAGTGCTACTGGTCTGTAATTGTTCAGGTTACCGGAAGAGGAAGGTTTATTCGGCACTGGGATAATAAGTGAGAGCTTGAAACAAGCTGGGACCACACCAGTACCGAGCGTCTTGTTGAAAACGTCCGTGAAAACTGGTGCCAGTTGAGTGTCACATGTTTTTAGGGTGGATGGGGATACGCCAACTGGCCCTGGTGCTTTCTTGGGCTTCAGCTTCCTAAATAGCTTAGTTATCTCCGCTACTTCCGCCTGGAGAGTAGACGTAGCGCCCTGGGGGGGGGGGCATTTCCGTCGTAACAGCCAGCGCATCGACAGAATGAGGTGAAGTGTCGCCTCTCGAACCTTCAGTAGAAACGATTTAGGTCCTCCGCCAGTTGCTGACTGGAGTCAAGGCAGGATGTGGGGCACTTGTAGTTGGTGGCAGCCTTCAGACCCTTCCATACTGACTGTGGGTCGTTCGCAGAGAAGTTGGACACAAGCTTGTCGGCATAACTGTTTTTGCTGCCTTGATCTCCCTTGATAGGGTATTCCTGGCCTGTCTGTATCTGATTTTGTCTCCGCTTCTGTTTGCCTCCTCCTTGACAAGGCGTAGCTGCTTCAAGTTCGCAGTGAACCAGGGCTTGTTGTTTGCATAGATGCAGACAGTTTTTGACGGCACACATAAGTCCTAACAAAAATTGACGTATGATGTAACCGAGTTTGCAAGATCGTTAAGGTCCTCCGCGGCAGCCTCAAAGACGTTCCAGTCAGTGCATTCGAAGCATGCTTGTAGTTTTAGTTCAGCCTCGCTGGACCACCTCCTCACAGACTTGACTACCGGCTTAGCGCTCCTCACTCGTTGCTTATAGGTGGGGAGCAGATGGACTAGGCAGTGATTAGAGAGCCGCTACTAGTGGGATCTAATCAGTGGCGTATCTTTAAACGGTGCAAGGTTTGTCCAGGAGCCCCATACAGCACCCCATGCACCCATTCAATACACTTAGTCTATGTGGTTGTTTCAGAAGAAACCTCCAGGAAAATGGTGCCAGGGCTATTTCTCAGAGATATGCCCATGCACAATTGCGAGATCACCAGGATCACAGGTGCCATTTTAAAAGATTGGGTTTTTTTTTATCTGCGCACCGAGTCCTCTCTGTTTCGGACAAGCTGCCGTACTAAAAGAGGCATGTACATGTGACAGAATATGCCATTCATATATCAAGTGTGAGCGCACTAATACAGTTATGAACATATAATTTGATCAAGGCTGCAGGTTTAATAAAAATACCTTTATTTATCTCCTAAAAACAATGAATTTATAGAAACATTTGACACAAGAGAAAGGGTGCACACCAACAGTGTATGCACAGTAAAACAGACTGAGCAGCCTTGCTACTCCACCAAGAGGGACAAACACATAAGTCCCGGAAAATTCAAAATGTAGGAGAAAAAGTGCAGCGTGCATTGGCGCTCATACCATAAGATGAATCCCTTGAATTAATGAGGGATAAACTGAACCATGGGTTTTTGCCGAATAAAGTGCATTTATTACATGGACAGACTGATAAACATATACATACAATGGAAAAAAACAGATTTAAAATTACAAATTAAAAAAATGGTGATGAACCTGGAGGCAGTGTCTGGTTTAAAGTGACTATGCAATGAATAAACAAGCAATCTCTCACCATCTGGTGGCCCTGCGGTGGGCTAGCTTAAAATAAGCAGTTTAGGGTCCAGAGCTGAAATAGCCCGGCACCACCGCACAGGGCTTAAATCAGCAAGTTAGTTGTTCCAGAGATATCACCGCTCCACGGTCCAATCAATCCTCTATCCAAATGACAACGTGTTTTGGTCGATAAACTCCGACCTTTTTCAAGTTTTGGATGGAGGTACTGAGCCTAAATGACTATTTTACCCATATACCAGATTGACATCGCTTTCACCTGTGTCTATAGAGGCGTAGCAAACTTTCCCGGCTCGTATTGCCGGAAGTGACGCGCTTTGCGTTCCAGCACCGGCAGGAAGTTCCGCCGCATGCGTTCCATTGCTTTACTGGAAGCGCTATTCCAGCCGCGATGTTCTTCAATGTACTGTATCTTTTATATAATCCTCACATGTGACGTGTCAAACAAAAAAATGTACACTACATTATCTTACTCAGAAAATCAAACGATTTAATATAGTCCATCATATCACATGTCGGCGGATCATCATAACGAATCCTCGTCCGCCATCTTTATTAAGGGAAAAGCCACCTTTTTCCATAATCTCAATGTAGTTGTTGTAAATTCTGCCAAGATCCCTTCTTATTCTCATGTAACTTTTCCAGAGGAGGATCCACTCTGACCAACCTTAGTGGTACTTAGTATTCCCACTAGTCCTTCCCTATTACCCGAGTGGGATCACTCCTCTTCCGGTGTACATTGGGCAGAATTTCAATGGAGGATAAATATCAACATATGGGTTCCCAGATATATAAAAGAGAAAGAGAAACATGATTAAGACACATATACTGAATAAAAAATATTAATCTAAAAACCACTTTAATTCAAAGTCGGCATTATGCCCATTGGGTTTTAAAGAATTTAGATCAAATATCCAGCGCATCTCATTTTGCGCCAGACGTTTCTCAAGATCCCTATTTTTCCAATTGGATTTGACTTGTTGGAGAGAGAATTGACTGTATAGGAAAGGAAAGAGTTAAACATCTGGTGAGGGGTGGACCTAGCTGTGAGGAAAGTACAGCCTTTTTTGAAGGGGAGGGTTTGATATATATAGGGAAGGTGAGGCCATTTTAGCTCTCTCTTGTGGTGATTTGCCTTGAATTGCCTTGTGTGGTGAGTGCTGCATTGCAGAAATTGTTTCTTGCACATTAATTGTACAAGTGTGTTACACAGCCACTGTGCCCCCCCCCCCCCCCCCTTTTTTTTGCCTGATATATACTCTGCATTAGAATTATGTCTGCTCGCCCTCAACGTTCCGCCGGGCCTCCAGCTCGGTACCGCGTTTCTGGCGGTGGAGCTGGGCCAGGGGAAGGGGTGGGTGGCCTGGGGGATGGGGCTCCGTCCCCTGGGGCCTCCACGAGTGCGGGCAGGAGCAATGCGCGGCGGACCAGGTCGGCCTCGCCACTTCGGGCCGGGCCGGAGGTACTCGCAGGCCGCCCAGAGGTCGTCGGGCAACGGCCCTCGCCTCCTGGAACAGCGGATGCAGAGGCATCGTTGGGCGCCCGCGGCCGCGGAGGGCGCCGGGCGGTGCAGTCGGGCCCGGCCTTTACCTCCTCGCCTCGGCCGAGTGGAAGTGCCGGGCGGGGGAGGAGAGCTGGACGGGGTACGTGTTGTCGCCGCGCGGGGCCTGGCTCTGTGCCTCGCGCGGCGGCGGTGACAGATGCTGCGGCCGGGAGCTCTGTGGCGGGAAGCGGTGGGACGCGCGCACGAGGTGCGCGCGCGCCCACGCTCGCCACAGGCGGCGCCAGCCGCGCACGAGTGCGCGCAGCGGCGCCGCCAAGGTCTCTGTCCCCTGATGCATCTCCCCGGCTGCCGGAGTGCGGCAGGAGCCAGGGGAGGGTGAGGAGCAGGGGGGAGCAGCCTAGTAGGGCTCGAGGGGGCCATGGGCAGGGCAGTGCACAGCAAGAGATGGAGGACACGGCGGGGAGCAGTGATGGGGCGCGCGCACGGGTTGCGCGCGTGCTCATCGCAGACGGTGCAGTGTGCGCGCGACCGGGCGCAGCTGCACCGCGGTTTTCCCTGTCTCCCCTAAACACTCCTCCGGAGCCGGGACGCAGCGGCTTTCGGGGTAGGAGGGGGGACAGGGAATGGGTTAGTGGCCGCAGGGCCGCGGCACGTGCTGCGCGGCATGGCGGCGGGTCCTCCCCGGGATCGGGGAATGGTTCTGATATTCAAGGGGAGGAAGAGGATGCAGAAGGGGAAAGTGGGGGCTACGGTGGGGGTAACCCCGCTTTCCCGCTGGGGCGGCGGGCGCCGGGTGCCCGAGACGCGGCCGACGGGCGCGGGATCGCGCCCAGGCGCTGGCCAGAGGTCCTTCGGGGTCCATGGCCAGGTCACACGGCGGTCGGGACACTTCCGGGGCGCTGGCGTCGGCCCTGGACACGGTGGTGGAGGCGTTGGGGCCGCTAGCCGCAGTAGCCTCCCCGAGGGCGGCGGCGAATTCTGGCCCGTCTGCGGGGGCAGGCGGGTCTGGCAGGCGGAGGGCCTCAGCGGCGCAGCGGGTGGCACGAGCCCGCCGGGAGCTTGGAGCGGCCGCTGCGGAGTTGGAGCTAGGTCCGGAGCAGGATGGGCAAGGGCGCGCGGCCACAGCGCCCCCCACGCGTGGGGCCCGGCATGCGCCGCAAGCGCGGGCCGGGTCCTCCTCTGCTTTGTTTTTTACAGGGGACCACGAGGAAGTAGGGACGGCAGACTCCGTGGAGGACGACGTATGGGCTGACGCGTATGAGGATTCCAGGTCGGAGCGGTCGACGGCTTCAGGTGAGGTGGTGCAGTCGGTATCGGTTTCTCCCACGAGCTCGAGTTCTCGCAGCTCTTCTTCTTCCTCCTCTTCGTCTTCTCTGTCGTCGCAGGCGTCCGAAGTAAGTAGCACTACTAGGGCGAGGAAGAGGGCGGCGAAATTTTCCAAGCGGGCAGCAAAGCAGCAGAAGAGGCGTAAGCGGTGCAAGCGGGTTAGCGAGGAAGCTCGTAGGGCCAAGAAGCGCCGCGATTTGCCCGGTGTCGTTCGCTGCGACTATACCGCAGTAATGCGGGGGCTGCGGGATAGCTGCCGCAAGAAAATTCGTAGAGGTGACTTCGTGGACGTGTTCGTATTAACAAAGGCCATAAAGAAGGATTATAAGGCGGCGGCCGCAAAGAAGGGCATCGGGGCTGAGGCTTTCCAGTCCTTCGATAATTGGCTGGCCGGTTTCTGGGTATTTGCGGCGTGCTACTTGGAGGACAGGCCGGAAGAGCACATGAATGTAATCCGGTGTCTGCATCTCGTACACGACATGCAGCGCACATCCTCGGGCTCGGAGTGGCGTCGGTATGATCAGGAGTTTCGGGAGAAGCAGGACGGTTTGCGGGTCATGGATTTCGGATTCAAGGATGTGGAGGTCTGGCTCAAAGTAACCCGGGCCTCGCAGCGGGAGGAGGAACCCCGGAAACCGGGGGCGGACGGGCGACGCGCAGGGTCGTCAGCCCAGGGGTCCGGCGCGGACGGCGGATTTGCCAAGACAGGTGGATCGGCCGTCCGTGCAGGAGGGCGTTCCGCCGCAAGAGGAAAGTGTTTCGCGTTTAATAGCGGAACATGTTCCTTTGGCAAGCAGTGTTGTTTTCGACACTCCTGCCAGCAGTGTGGCGGATCCCACCCAGCCTCCTCCTGTTTCAAAGGCGGGAGACAAGGGGCGCGGGGTAAGCAAGCGTACCCCAGACAGGCCGCGAGCGGGACCGCTCTGCAGGGCTCCAACACCAATTAAGTTGGGGACTATGGGCCGGTGGTTAGAATTGTATCCGAATAGAGAGGATGCAAATTTTTTGTTTGACGGTTTTAAGTTTGGCTTCCGCTTGCCTGTTGCGAGTGAGGTGTCCGTGCGGGCACAGAGGAACCTCCAATCTGCCCGAGCCCTGCCGGGAGTGCTACGGGAGAAAGTGGATAAGGAGGTCAGGTTGGGCAGGATGGAGGGACCGTTTCTGTCACCCCCGGTGGATGACTTGGTCATCTCTCCGGTCGGGGTGGTTCCTAAGAAGACTCCAGGCGCTTTCCGGCTCATCCAGCATCTTTCTTACCCGTTAGGGGCGTCGGTCAATGACGCAATACTGCCGGCTCATTGCTCGGTGGTGTATCAGTCATTCGACGAGGCGCTAGAGATGGTCCGCAGCTACGGGACCGGGGCCCTCATGGCTAAGATTGATGTTGAATCTGCTTTTAGGTTATTGCCGTTGCATCCGGACTCATTCCGTTTTATGGGTTTCCGGATTGGGGCGGAGTATTTCATCGACAAATGTTTGCCGATGGGATGTTCCGTTTCATGCTAATTTTTCGAGCGTTTTAGCACGTTTCTTCATTGGTGCGTGGAGTCTTCGTCAGGGGGTCACGGGGTTGCCCATTACCTCGATGACTTTCTGTGTGCGGGTCCGGCTAATTCTACACGGTGCGGCGACTTGCTTTTTAGCATCCGAGCTCTGTTTTACCACTTCGGTGTTCCCGTGGCAGTGGACAAAACAGAGGGTCCGGCCTCCTGCTTGTCATTTTTGGGGATAGAAATTGACACGGTGGCGGGAGAGTGTCGGCTGCCCCGGGACAAGGTTTTGAAGCTCCGCGACGCCATTTGCCGGTTCGAAGGGTTGCGTAAAGTCACGCTGCGGCAGGCGCAGTCCTTGCTGGGCATGTTGAACTTTGCTTGTCGGGTAATACCGATGGGCAGGGTTTTCTGCCGGAAGCTTGAAAGGGCGACGGCGGGGTGTGCCAGGTCACATCATTTTGTGCGTTTGTCCTCCGAAATAAAAAGGGATTTGGCCATATGGGCCTCGTTCCTGGAGGATTTCAACGGGGTGTGTATATGGCAGGCGCCAGCGGTGGACAGCGAGCGGTTGCAGCTGTTCACCGACGCAGCGGGTGCCTCTGGATTCGGTTGCTTTCTGGAGGGATCTTGGTGCGCGGCATCCTGGCCGGCGAAATGGCATAGCGAAGGTCTAACAAAAGATCTGGTGCTTCTGGAGCTTTTTCCCATCATGGTGGCGTTGGAGGTCTGGGGCGATCGGCTGGCTAATCGCAGCATATTGTTTAGATGCGATAATCTGGGCGTCGTGCATGCGATTAATAACCAGAGGGCAAAGTCGTTGGTGGTTCTGCGGGTGCTAGGACAATTGCTTTTGACATGCTTGCGTAGGAACCTGTGGTTCCGCGGCAGCATGTGCCCGGTTTGGAAAATGGAATTGCCGACGCTTTGTCGCGAGGGCAGTGGGAGAGGTTTTGGTTGTTGGCACCCGAGGCCGAAGAACAAGGTTTTCATTGTCCCGGTTATGTGTGGCAGGTGATCGGGCCGGACTGGAGGGTCTAGCGTTGCGGTCAGTCGCGCCAGCCACGCTCAAGACTTACGGACAAGCTTGGAGCGAGTGGGAGGAGTTTGTCCAAGGTCATCAGCAACAAGGTAAGAGTCTCGTTTTTCTGCAAGCTGCGGGGCGTCCCCGATGTGACAAAAAGCGATGTTCTGCGGAAGGCAATGAAAGGGTGGGCGCGAGTAGCTCCGACGCCACCGGATAGGAGGCGGCCCATCGATGCGGCTTTGTTGCCGGCCGTCATCGCGGCGGTGGGGCGAGTCGCGTCGTCCAGGTTTGAGACGCTTTTGTTCAGTTTGGCGTTCTCAATGGCTTACCACGGGGCCTTTAGGGTTTCGGAGTTGGTAGCGCCTTCCAAGAGAGCAGATTCGCGCATGCTGGTCGGAGACGTGGTAGTGGGTGAGAGGTCCTTGCTGTGCAGATTGCGGCGCTCTAAGACGGACCAAGTGGGGAGAGGTCGCTGGGTCACTTTGGTTCCGGCGCAAGAGGAGAGCGTTTGCCCAGTAGGTCTGGCGGTGCAATATGTGGCGATGCGACCCGTTAGGAGGGGGTCATGGCTATTGCATTATGACGGGCTGCCGGTGACGAAATACCAGTTTCGTTGGATGCTGAGTCGTTGTTTGGCGAGCTTGGGCCTCCCACCCGCTGCGTTCGGTACCCATTCCTTTCGAATAGGCGCTGCGACGTCGGCTGCGGCGGCGGGTTTGTCCAGAACTGAAATCCAGGCGGTGGGGCGATGGAAGTCGTCAAGTTACAGACGATATATTCGCCCCGTTGCATGAGAGGTCGGATGGCGCATGGTGCTTTGTTTATTTGCATTTGTATTATGTTGTTACAGTTCTGTGAGTTATGGTATTGTGCGTTTGTTGGTGTCCCCCTTTTTTATCCTACTCAGGGATTAGCTACTCGTCGTTGCTGGCATGAGTCGGCAGCGGGGGTCTGGAGTTATTTTGCAATTTTTTGCCTGACTTGACGGACTGAATTATAATCTACAATTCGGCTAATTTGTTCTAATCAGAGTCCCTCAGCAGGTCTTTACGCTTTCACCTCCAGCTGAGTTATTACATGTGTTTCCCATTTTATACCCCCCCCCCCCCTTTTTTAATTTCGTTTGATTTTATTTTGAACTTCCCCTTTGTGTGTCTTTGTTCGCTTCAATTGGCTAGAAGCATGGTGCAGATCGGCTAGGCCGTGACTGCTGCAATAGCGAGATCTAAAGTTTTTTCTTTTTGGCAGATCCTTCAGGTGAAAGCAATTAATGAAGCTTTTTAGTAATCAATTTTACCCCTCTTTTCCCCTTCAGGTGGGTTTGAAGACAATTTGGCTATTTGAGTGGTCGGCCACTCTTATGTATACTGGGCAGCCAAGTTTGTGGCCTCGGAGGGGGCTCAGGCGTTGCCTGGAGCACAGGGTGTTAGATGGCTTGGCTGGCGAGGGATGATGTGGAGCGAGCTGAAGAGTAGGTTAGTGAGTCAGGCCAGCAAGCATGGAGTCCCTAGGGTCTTGGTTGTCCATCTAGGTGGCAACGACCTGGGGAAGAGGACATCCTTGGATCTGCGGTGGGCCATGATACAAGATCTGGCAAGTGTGGCCGCGGCATGGACCAATTGTGTGTTGGTTTTTTCATTGATGGTGCCGAGGTTGAGTTGGAGGGGTGTGGCGGATGGCGGTGGCGAAGTGGGTGCTGTCCCACGAGGGCAAGATAGTTCGCCACCCTAGGATTCGGTTCAGAGACAGTCACCTTTATCGGCCTGATGGGGTACATCTATCCAATGAGGGGATGATGTTTTTCCTGGAGGATCTGGGTTTCGTTTTGCAGGAGTTAGGGTAGGTTATGGTGGCGGTGCGAAGACTTTGGGGATGAGTCTTTCGCTGTTGGCGGAAAAGAACGGCAGTTTTGTATTTGTATGATAAGCTGTAGTGTTTTACAGTTTGGTGTGGTTTAGGTGCACTCACCTCCATCGACTTATTGGCCGCTTGACCACCCGTCCGGGAAGGCAGCGGCAGGGCACCCAGGAGCGGTGGGTAGTCACTGTGGGGGTTGAGTTGTCACCTATTACCGGTTTGTGATAGTTGTAGTAAAATTACGATGGTTTCGAATTTTTAGTAATTTAAGGTTAATTTAGGTTAATAGAGCCGTTCTTTTTGCTGCCACCATATGCCGACTGGATCGGCATCTTAATAACATTTTCTATTACAGGTTTGCTACTGGTTAGGGTCAAATAAATAGCTAGCAATTTTTCTGCCAAAATTCAAGTCTCCGTGTCTTTATTTCTGGTATTGAGGGTAATGAATGCTTTACTTTAGAAGAAGGGGGTCCACCAAATATCACTAGGATGTTTAGGATTCCCAAATATCTAATAATATGCCCCTCACATTTCTTGTGCACCTTATTAAAGTGCTCAGAGAACGGATGACTGTCCAGGCCCTTGCGGATGTTATACACGTGTTCCGCCATTCTGGTTTTTAAGGGCCTGGATGTTTTTCCCACATATATTTGCCCACACCTGCACTCAAGAAGATATATGATATTTCTTGAGTGACAGGTGATGAAGTCCCTGATCTTATATTTTTTCCCATTAACTGTAAAATCTGTAGTTTTTCGTGGGAGATCTTTTTTGTAAGTTGTCCGACACATTAAGCAGGCCCCACACCTATGAAAACCTTGATTGCATGTCCTAACCAGGGTATTATCTGGTAAACTGCTCTTAACCAAACGATCCTTCAGGGACTTTGCTTTCTTGTAAATGAACGTGGGTTTATTGTGAATAATTTTTCAGATAACGGGGTCATCTTGCAGAATTCTCCAATTCTGTTTGAAAATCCGCTCAATTCTCTTATGATGTGCCCCATATTTGGTGACAAAGGCCCATTCATATGGATTCCCGCTCACTGCCATAGGAGCCTTTTCCAGTAACAGTACCTTTCTATCTGTGCGTGTCACTTGTTCTTCTGCCTTTCCTAAAATGGACTCCGGATACCCCTTTTCCCGGAAGCGGTTTCCCATTTCTTTTAGTTGGACTTCCAATATTTTAGGATCTGTACAGTTCCTTTTAAGGCGCTTGTATTGGCCGACTGGAATATTTTCCAGCCACTTATGATGGTGCTCGCTGTCTATATTAATATAGGCATTTGAGTCCGTTGGTTTACGGTGGGTTTGTGTACAGATGGAATTCCCCTCTATATAGATTTTTAGATCTAAAAAAACCAACTCTTTTTACCTGCGTTCCACCTGACGTTTTTTGATCATGAGGTGATCAAAAAACGTCATGTGGAACGTGCCGGAAGCTCCGAAAAACCCGGAAGTCGCGGTCCGCGACCAAGCGCTCCCTGCCACACGCTACAGCGTCTTATGCTCAGCCGGAGACAGCCGCACTAAGCCGGTACCCCTAAGCCAGGCAGAAAGACATCAGCACCGCCGCAGTGTGGAGGGGTAAGCATTGCCCACAGGAGTGTCATGCCGGGGAACAATTAATTACCAGCATCATATCATGAAATTATCCAACTGCTGCTAGTATCATTGCCTGAAACTGCTAAAGTCAATAAATATTCTAGCAGTAAACAGTACGGGACTGTGACTCAATATCACAATATAAATCATGGTTATTTAACAGCTTTCCAACGTTGATACCGATAAGTCCCCTGGAGGGAAAGAAGAAAACAGTCATACTAATCAGCAGGACTGTATGAAAAGAACTGTGCTGTGTTTATTCTAACTAACTAATATACCGGTATGCATGCCCTATTGATAAAAAAGTCCAATTGGCTAGAGCTTATATATATTTTATATTGCATTCATTTCCTCTCAGTCTTGATTGTTATTGCATTGAGATGTTTTGACAAATGTTTATATAAATTCATTGTTTTTAGGAGATAAATAAAGGTATTTTTATTAAACCAGCAGCCTTGATCAAATTATATGTTCATAACTGTATTAGTGCGCTCACACTTGATATATAAATTCTTTGGACCTTGTGTCCTATAATTTGAGGATATCCAGATCCTCATTGTGTGAGCTGCCGTTTATTAATATATTATACAATCATTTTATTTTAATTTTTTTAGCGCCCATTTCTCTATTGAATATGTCATTCGCATGCAGTGGCACAATGGGGTGTAGTATTGTATGCCGGCAGCTGGGCTTCCGGCGACCAGCATACCGGCGCCGGGATCCCGACTGCCGGCATACCGACAGTGTGGTGAGCGCAAATGAGCCCCTTGCGGGCTCGCTGCACTCGCCACGCTGAGGCATGGTGTCTCCCTCCAGGGGGGTCGTGGACCCCCAAGAGGGAGAAAAAGTGTCGGTATGCCGGCTGTCGGGATTCCGGCGCCGGTATACTGCGCGCCGGGATCCCGACAGCTGGCAAACTTAAGACCACCCGCACAAGGTGGTGGAGCCGGTCAGACACTGCGCACAGGCCCCCCTCGCTCATAAAACGCTCCTGGCATATCTCCTAACTTTGATGGCAGGACATTTGGGACACTGCACGGACAAAAAGGGTGTAGATCCTCGGGTGAAAGGGGGCGGGGCAATGGTGGCCCCCCTGTTGGTGTCACTGTGGGGGAGTGCCCAGCACTCTCTGAGATGTTGGTCCATGAGCACTGGGCACTCCTTATAAATACACTTATGAGGGCGATGACAGTATAACTTTAACATGATGGTGAATAATCATGTTTACGTTATAATGCTGACATGGTTAAAATTATTGAAATAATATTACTACTGTATGCGCATACCTCTGGGAAAATGGCCATCGCAACATTTTCTCAGTGATTTCTGTGCAGCGCCAGGTGAAATGGAACTCTGGAGGGGTAACTATAATTATATGGGGGCAGGGTGTGCAGTGTGGGTCCCCCTGGATCCGTTTGTAGCCCGTTTTGCACCAATTACCCTGCACCCACTGTAGAGTAGCAACTTTTTGCTGCTCGTGCGATCAACCTGACGCCGCCTATGGAGGAGTGTATTATAGCATAGCAGGGCTGCGATCGCTTGTGCAGCCCTCATATGCTAAAAAAGTTTCATGTAAAACAAGACCAGGGCTGCAGTTACTCACCCAGTGCGACGGATCCAGAGAGGAAGGTCCCGGTCCTGACGTCAGACATCCGCCCTCCAAACGCCTCGACACGCCTGCGTTGGACTCACCACGCATAGAAAACGGTGAGTATCCGCCCCGGAACGCCTGTCCGTCTTCTTGTGATTGCAGCTGCGATCATATTTCTCGCTGGCGGCGTCGTTTCCCGGCGACGATCTTTACCAGGCAACGACGTGCGTACGCAATGCGTTCACCGCACATGCGCATTTCCGACCCATTCGTACCGCTGCGTGCGAACGGGCCTGAATGATCCCCCTAGAGCATTGAGAGCCTCATTTAATAATCAGCAATAGTACAATAAGGTTCTCAGGACCTGGCTTTTCATTCCTATCCACAGAAGGCACTTAGGAGTTAGGTTATTACACGCAATAATAATAGGGTTTGCAATGTAATGGGATTGTTATTGATCGCCCAGCGCTGGGAGCGCAATAATGAGACATAGCAGAAATGTAGACGTGAAGCACTGCGTCCCTGCTCACATCTGTATTTCCGCGCACAGAAACTGCACTAATGGATTATCTGTAATGAAGCAGAAAGCAGAGAGGTCAGCTTTCTATACATCCTCCGCGCCTCCCCGCCTGCCTCGCTCACACATCTCCCGCAGATGCACAGTTAAGAATAGTAACAATAAATTGGATTATTTTTTTTTTGCTACAAGGAGCAGCTGCAGCCAGTGAAGTAATATAACATAAAATGAGGCTTATTATCCAAGGACGCTATAGGATTTGTAACTTCATGTTCACCTAAAGCTCTGACATAATGACCATTAACACAGAGTATCTGTCCCCCTCTCTCTCTCTCTCTCTCTCTCTCTCTCGCTCTCTCTCTCTGTGGGGGTGATTCCGAGTTGATCATAGCCCTGCAAAATTTTGCAGGGCTACGATCATGACCATAGACATGCGGGGGACGCCCAGCACAGGGCTATCCCGCCCCGCATGTCAGTGACGTTCCCCCCCGCAGAAGTGCAAAAGCATTGCACATTGGCGATGCTTTTGCACTTTAGGAGTAGCTTCCGGCCAGCGCAGCTTTAGCGTGCTTGGCCGGGAGCTACTCGTTGCTCCCTGGCCCGCAGCGGCTGCGTGTGACATCACAATGCAGCCGCTGCGGCCCGCCCCCCGTACGGTCCGGCCACACCTGCGTTGGCCGGACTGTGCGAACGAAACGGCGGCCAAATGCCGCCACCCCCCCCCAGTCAGTCAGGCAGAGGCGATCATAGCGCAGCGACGGCCTTTGGCTGCCTGGCATGCACCGGCGCGCAGTTCTGACCCGATCACACCGCTGCGATAAACTGCAGCATGCAATCGGGTCAGAATGACCCCCTGTCTCTCTTTCTCTGCAAAGAAGCAGCAAGCCCTTCTTCTATGTACTTGGATTAAATACATTTTAAATTTAAACACATTTTTTTAATAAATGTTGATCCTTCCTTCCTGCTACAAGGGACAGGCAAAGACTATAACCCAAACCTTTTTTATGAATCATGGCGCCCTAGAGTATCAGAACTTTTTTCATGAACCCCTAGCCTTAAGTTTCTTATCAAGAAATTTAGAAAAAGACATTTTAAATGAATTAAATTGTGTTTATATGTCATCTTTAGGTTCAGTTGTGTGGTGAGGGACAGGATTTGCTTCTGCTTGTCCGCATAGTTTATGACTGGCAGCCACCAACACTGGTTCTGCCTATTACATTGACCAGAAATAATTTGAATTGGTCCCGGACCACAAATTCAGGGCACCCCTGCAAGTGTGCCACAGGACACAGTTTCAGAACCACTGCTATATCCTATTTATGGATCTTGCGCCATACTTGAATACATTTTTTTTTTCCATATATCTATATGTATATAGATATATTTCGGGCACCTGGCCAAGTAACGCTGTACCAAGAGAGACGGCCCACATGTGCTTTTATATATATATATATATATATATATATATATATATATATATGCATGCCGCAAGCTGCTATTATATACTCTGAGAATTACAGTGATCACATCAGATTGATTTCCTTCTAGTCAATACAGTGGAACTGAGCTTATCCCATTAGGTTATATTACTCAATGTTAATGGTGAAACTGGAATCCACTGAAGCGAGAAATGAGACCATGGTATATGAAGGAGGGGGTATCCCATCCAAGTACATAGGGCCTGTGATGTTTATATAGGACTTAAAAGGAATACAAAATATAGTAAACGTGTAGGAATAGTGGCGTCTGTTGGAGTGCAATCTATTGAAGCATATGGGGGCAATAGTATATATAAAACAGGTGAATGTGTAAGAGGGCATACTAAGACAATACATATGGGCAGATAGCAAGCACAAGGGGAATCTATGGAGATACAGTGCATCCGGAAAGTATTCACAGCGCTTCACTTTTTCCACATTTTGTTACGTTACAGCCCTATTCCAAACTGGAATAAATTAATTTTTCCCCTCAAAATTCTACACAAAATAGCCCATAATGACAACGTGAAAAAGTTTTTCTGTGATTTTTATTAAAATAATAAAGTAAGAAATCACATGTACATAAGTATTCACAGCCTTTGCCATGAAGCTCAAAATTGACCTCAAGTGCATCCTGTTTCTACTGATCATCCTTGAGATGTTGGAGCAGGTGGTGTATGGGGTGCAGTTGTGTAGAGGGGATGATATATAAGAATATGGAGCTGTTGGCTGGTGCAGCAGATGTTATTGAGGTGTACATAAGAGGGTAATATGCAGTGTGGAGCAGGTGGTGTATGGGGTGCAGTTGTGTATAGGGGATGATATATAAGAATATGGAGCTGTTGGCTGGTGCAGGAGATGTTATTGAGATGTACATAAGAGGGTAATATGCAGTGTAGAGCAGGTGGTGTATGGGGTAGAGTTGTGTAGAGGGGATGATATATAAGAATATGGAGCTGTTGGCTGGTGTAGGAGATGTTATTGAGGTGTACATAAGAGGGTAATATGCAGCGTGGAGCAGGTGGTGTATGGAGTGCAGTTGTGTAGAGGGGATGATATATAAGAATATGGAGCTGTTGGCCGGTGCAGGAGATGTTATTGAGGTGTACATACAGTAAGAGGGTAATATGCAGCGTGGAGCAGGTGGTGTATGGAGTGCAGTTGTGTAGAGGGGATGATATATAAGAATATGGAGCTGTTGGCTGGTGCAGGAGATGTTATTGAGGTGTACATAAGAGGGTAATATGCAGCATGGAGCAGGTGGTGTATGGGGTGCAGTTGTGTAGAGGGAATGATATATAAGAATATGGAGCTGTTGGCCGGTGCACAAGATGTTATTGAGGTGTACATAAGAGGGTAATATGCAGCATGGAGCAGGTGGTGTATGGAGTGCAGTTATGTAGAGGGGATGATATATAAGAATATGGAGCTGTTGGCTAGTGCAGGAGATGTTATCGAGGTGTACATAAGAGGGTAATATGCAGCATGGAGCAGGTGGTGTATGGGGTGCAGTTGTGTAGAGGGAATCATATATAAGAATACGGAGCTGTTGGCCGGTGCACAAGATGTTATTGAGGTGTACATAAGAGGGTAAAATGCAGCATGGAGCAGGTGGTGTATGGGGTGCAGTTGTGTAGAGGGGATGATATATAAGAATATGGAGCTGTTGGCTGGTGCAGGAGATTTAATTGAGGTGTACATAAGAGGGTAATATATGCATGGAGCAGGTGGTGTATGGAGTGCAGTTGTGTAGAGGGGATGATATATAAGAATATGGGGCTGTTGGCTGGTGTAGGAGACGTTATTGAGGTGTACATAAGAGGGTAATATGCAGTGTGGAGCATGTGGTGTATGGGGTGCAGTTGTGTAGAGGGGATGATATATAAGAATATGGAGCTGTTGGCTGGTGTAGGAGATGTTATTGAGGTGTACATAAGAGGGTAATATGCCGCATGGAGCAGGTGGTGTATGGGGTGCAGTTGTGTAGAGGGGATGATATATATAAGAATATGGAGCTGTTGGCTGGTGCAGGAGATGTTATTGAGGTGTACATAAGAAAGTAATATGCAGTGTAGAGCAGGTGGTGTATGGAGTGCAGTTGTGTAGAGGGGATGATATATAAGAACAGGGAGCTGTTGGCTGGTGCAGGAGCAGATGTTATTGAGGTGTACATAAGAGGGTAATATGCAGCATGGAGCAGGTGGTGTATGGGTGCAGTTGTGTAGAGGGGATGATATATCAGAATATGGAGCTGTTGGCTGGTGCAGGAGATGTTATTGAGGTGTACATAAGAGGGTAATATGCAGTGTAGAGCAGGTGGTGTATGGAGTGCAGTTGTGTAGACGGGATGATATATAAGAATATGGAGCTGTTGGTTGGTGCAGGAGATGTTATTGAGGTGTACATAAGAGGGTAATATGCAGCATGGAGCAGGTGGTGTATGGAGTGCAGTTGTGTAGAGGGAATGATATATAAGAATATGGAGCTGTTGGCCGGTGCACAAGATGTTATTGAGGTGTACATAAGAGGGTAAAATGCAGCATGTAGCAGGTGGTGTATGGGGTGCAGTTGTGTAGAGGGAATGATATATAAGAATATGGAGCTGTTGGCTGGTGCAGGAGATGTTATTGAGGTGTACATAAGAGGGTAATATGCAGCATGGAGCAGGTGGTGTATGGGGTGCAGTTGTGTAGAGGGGATGATATGTAAGAATATGGAGCTGTTGGCTGGTGCAGGAGATGTTATTGAGGTGTACATAAGAGGGTAATATATGCATGGAGCAGGTGGTGTATGGAGTGCAGTTGTGTAGAGGGGATGATATATAAGAATATGGAGCTGTTGGCTGGTGCAGGAGATGTTATTGAGGTGTACATAAGAGGGTAATATATGCATGGAGCAGGTGGTGTATGGAGTGCAGTTGTGTAGATGGGATGATATATAAGAATATGGAGCTGTTGGCTGGTGCAGGAGATGTTATTGAGGTGTACATAAGAGGGTAATATGCAGCATGGAGCAGGTGGTGTATGGGGTGCAGTTGTGTATAGGGGATGATATATAAGAATAGGGAGCTGTTGGCCGGTGCAGGAGATGTTATTGAGGTGTACATAAGAGGGTAATATGCAGCATGGAGCAGGTGGTGTATGGGGTGCAGTTGTGTAGAGGGGATGATATGTAAGAATATGGAGCTGTTGGCTGGTGCAGGAGATGTTATTGAGGTGTACATAAGAAGGTAATATATGCATGGAGCAGGTGGTGTATGGAGTGCAGTTGTGTAGAGGGGATGATATATAAGAATATGGAGCTATTGGCTGGTGCAGGAGATGTTATTGAGGTGTACATAAGAGGGTAATATATGCATGGAGCAGGTGGTGTATGGAGCGCAGTTGTGTAGAGGGGATGATATATAAGAATATGGAGCTGTTGGCTGGTGCAGGAGATGTTATTGAGGTGTACATAAGAGGGTAATATGCAGTGTGGAGCAGGTGGTGTATGGGGTGCAGTTGTGTAGAGGGGATGATATATAAGAATATGGAGCTGTTGGCTTGTGCAGGAGATGTTATTGAGGTGTACATAAGAGGGTAATATGCAGTGTGGAGCAGGTGGTGTATGGGGTGCAGTTGTGTAGAGGGGATGATATATAAGAATATGGAGCTGTTGGCTGGTGCAGGAAATGTTATTGAGGTGTACAATTAGGGTAATATGCAGCATGGAGCAGGTGGTGTATGGAGCGCAGTTGTGTAGAGGGGATGATATATAAGAATATGGAGCTGTTGGCTGGTGCAGGAGATGTTATTGAGGTGTACATAAGAGGGTAACATGCAGTGTGGAGCAGGTGGTGTATGGAGTGCAGTTGTGTAGAGGGGATGATATATAAGAATATGGAGCTGTTGGCTGGTGCAGGAGATGTTATTGAGGTGTACATAAGAGGGTAATATGCAGTGTGGAGCAGGTGGTGTACGGAGCGCAGTTGTGTAGAGGGGATGATATATAAGAATATGGAGTTGTTGGCTGGTGCAGGAGATGTTATTGAGGTGTACATAAGAGGGTAATATGCAGCATGGAGCAGGTGGTGTATGGGTGCAGTTGTGTAGAGGGGATGATATATAAGAACAGGGAGCTGTTGGCTGGTGCAGGAGCAGATGTTATTGAGGTGTACATAAGAGGGTAATATGCAGCATGGAGCAGGTGGTGTATGGGTGCAGTTGTGTAGAGGGGATGATATATAAGAATATGGAGCTGTTGGCTGGTGCAGGAGATGTTATTGAGGTGTACATAAGAGGGTAATATGCAGTGTAGAGCAGGTGGTGTATGGAGTGCAGTTGTGTAGAGGGGATGATATATAAGAATATGGAGCTGTTGGTTGGTGCAGGAGATGTTATTGAGGTGTACATAAGAGGGTAATATGCAGCATGGAGCAGGTGGTGTATGGAGTGCAGTTGTGTAGAGGGAATGATATATAAGAATATGGAGCTGTTGGCCGGTGCACAAGATGTTATTGAGGTGTACATAAGAGGGTAAAATGCAGCATGTAGCAGGTGGTGTATGGGGTGCAGTTGTGTAGAGGGAATGATATATAAGAATATGGAGCTGTTGGCTGGTGCAGGAGATGTTATTGAGGTGTACATAAGAGGGTAATATGCAGCATGGAGCAGGTGGTGTATGGGGTGCAGTTGTGTAGAGGGGATGATATGTAAGAATATGGAGCTGTTGGCTGGTGCAGGAGATGTTATTGAGGTGTACATAAGAGGGTAATATATGCATGGAGCAGGTGGTGTATGGAGTGCAGTTGTGTAGAGGGGATGATATATAAGAATATGGAGCTGTTGGCTGGTGCAGGAGATGTTATTGAGGTGTACATAAGAGGGTAATATATGCATGGAGCAGGTGGTGTATGGAGTGCAGTTGTGTAGATGGGATGATATATAAGAATATGGAGCTGTTGGCTGGTGCAGGAGATGTTATTGAGGTGTACATAAGAGGGTAATATGCAGCATGGAGCAGGTGGTGTATGGGGTGCAGTTGTGTATAGGGGATGATATATAAGAATAGGGAGCTGTTGGCCGGTGCAGGAGATGTTATTGAGGTGTACATAAGAGGGTAATATGCAGCATGGAGCAGGTGGTGTATGGGGTGCAGTTGTGTAGAGGGGATGATATGTAAGAATATGGAGCTGTTGGCTGGTGCAGGAGATGTTATTGAGGTGTACATAAGAAGGTAATATATGCATGGAGCAGGTGGTGTATGGAGTGCAGTTGTGTAGAGGGGATGATATATAAGAATATGGAGCTATTGGCTGGTGCAGGAGATGTTATTGAGGTGTACATAAGAGGGTAATATATGCATGGAGCAGGTGGTGTATGGAGCGCAGTTGTGTAGAGGGGATGATATATAAGAATATGGAGCTGTTGGCTGGTGCAGGAGATGTTATTGAGGTGTACATAAGAGGGTAATATGCAGTGTGGAGCAGGTGGTGTATGGGGTGCAGTTGTGTAGAGGGGATGATATATAAGAATATGGAGCTGTTGGCTTGTGCAGGAGATGTTATTGAGGTGTACATAAGAGGGTAATATGCAGTGTGGAGCAGGTGGTGTATGGGGTGCAGTTGTGTAGAGGGGATGATATATAAGAATATGGAGCTGTTGGCTGGTGCAGGAAATGTTATTGAGGTGTACAATTAGGGTAATATGCAGCATGGAGCAGGTGGTGTATGGAGCGCAGTTGTGTAGAGGGGATGATATATAAGAATATGGAGCTGTTGGCTGGTGCAGGAGATGTTATTGAGGTGTACATAAGAGGGTAACATGCAGTGTGGAGCAGGTGGTGTATGGAGTGCAGTTGTGTAGAGGGGATGATATATAAGAATATGGAGCTGTTGGCTGGTGCAGGAGATGTTATTGAGGTGTACATAAGAGGGTAATATGCAGTGTGGAGCAGGTGGTGTACGGAGCGCAGTTGTGTAGAGGGGATGATATATAAGAATATGGAGTTGTTGGCTGGTGCAGGAGATGTTATTGAGGTGTACATAAGAGGGTAATATGCAGCATGGAGCAGGTGGTGTATGGAGTGCAGTTGTGTAGAGGGGATGATATATAAGAATATGGAGCTGTTGGCTGGTGCCGGAGATGTTATTGAGGTGTACATAAGAGGGTAATATGCAGTGTGGAGCAGGTGGTGTATGGGGTGCAGTTGTGTAGAGGGGATGATATATAAGAATATGGAGCTGTTGGCTGGTGCAGGAGATGTTATTGAGGTGTACATAAGAGGGTAATATGCAGTGTGGAGCAGGTGGTGTATGGAGTGCAGTTGTGTAGAGGGGATGATATATAAGAATATGGAGCTGTTGGCTGGTGCAGGAGATGTTATTGAGGTGTACATAAGAGGGTAATATGCAGTGTGGAGCAGGTGGTGTATGGAGCGCAGTTGTGTAGAGGGGATGATATATAAGAATATGGAGCTGTTGGCTGGTGCAGGAGATGTTATTGAGGTGTACATAAGAGAGTAATATGCAGTGTGGAGAAGGTGGTGTATGGGGTGCAGTTGTGTAGAGGGGATGATATATAAGAATATGGAGCTGTTGGCTGGTGTAGGAGATGTTATTGAGGTGTACATACAGTAAGAGGGTAATATGCAGCATAGAGCAGGTGGTGTATGGGGTGCAGTTGTGTAGAGGGGATGATATATATAAGAATATGGAGCTGTTGGCCGGTGCAGGAGATGTTATTGAGGTGTACATAAGAGGGTAATATGCAGTGTGGAGCAGGTGGTGTATGGGGTGCAGTTGTGTATAGGGGATGATATATAAGAATATGGAGCTGTTGGCCGGTGCAGGAGATGTTATTGAGGTGTGCATACAGTAAGAGGGTAATATGCAGCATGGAGCAGGTGGTGTATGGGGTGCAGTTGTGTAGAGGGGATGATATATAAGAATATGGAGCTGTTAGCTGGTGCAGGAGATGTTATTGAGGTGTACATACAGTAAGAGGGTAATATGCAGCATGGAGCAGGTGGTGTATGGGGTGCAGTTGTGTAGAGGGGATGATATATAAGAATATGGAGCTGTTGGCTGGTGCAGGAGATGTTATTGAGGTGTACATAAGAGGGTAATATGCAGCATTGAGCAGGTGGTTTATGGGGTGCAGTTGTGTAGAGGGGATGATATATAAGAATTGGGAGCTGTTGGCCGGTACAGGAGATGTGATTGAGGTGTACATACAGTAAGAGGGTAATATTCAGTGTGGAGCAGGTGGTGTATGGGGTGCAGTTGTGTAGAGGGGATGATATATAAGAATATGGAGCTGTTGGCTGGTGCAGGAGATGTTATTGAGGTGTACATAAGAGGGTAATATGCAGCATTGAGCAGGTGGTTTATGGGGTGCAGTTGTGTAGAGGGGATGATATATAAGAATATGGAGCTGTTGGCTGGTACAGGAGATGTTTTTGAGGTGTACATACAGTAAGAGGGTAATATTCAGTGTGGAGCAGGTGGTGGATGGAGCGCGTACAGTCCTGTGCATGAATATTTCATAGCAGGTGACATGGTAAATGATTCCTGTGCAGCGTGTAGACAGTGACCTATATCTCGGCACCAGCGACGCACAGAACTGTATCGACAGGTTATCTGTATTAATGGGATCCCCCAGGGCTTCTGGCTGCTGTCTGCATGGACTTACCCGCTTCACTGGTATTTATGTTTTACCCTTCACCTTGGCAGCTCATCTGGAACAAAATCATTTAAGAAAACATGTGGATATAAAATGTGTGCCCATTACGGTGCCTTTAGAGTGCTAGCTTTGTGTGACACCCCCGCTTATATAAATACAGTTTTGCCTATGTTATGTCTACCTCTCTCTCTCTGACCTCATACTGTAACTTCCCTGCAATACTCTATGGAGCAGTCATGTATGCGCCAAGAAGAGGGGTATATGAAATCACAGGCAGCATATGGTATCACAGAGCAGTATGCACCCCTGCCCCTATAGTTTTATATTGTGTTTGCTGCCAGATCCCTGGGTGATGCAATTTACCATCCCTCTCATTTGTCTCTGTGCGCTAATGTAACTCTGTGGTCCAGCTTCAGCTGAGAGATTTGCCTATAATAATTACTTTCATTATCGCAGACACCCCTCCCCCCCCCATGCCATTAATTACATCCCACTGTGTCACTTTTTCTTTAATAGAGAACCATCTATGTCTGTCCACCACACTGTGACCCCCATCACCATCACCAGCCCAAACTAGTATTAATTAACCCCGAATCTGCTGGCGCATTGATTTGATTCATGGATAATGTCACCCCTTATTGACTATAGCTGCTCGCCTCCCAGGCAGGAACAGCGTAGGGGCACCCAGGACCCTCCCTGAGTAACACACTGGGGAACCTGTGAGATTTTGTGCCCATGCAGAGAAGAAAGATGTAGATGGTTTAAATCCTGTGCAGTCTAAGCTGAGATGTATGAGGTGTAATAATTGTTAGTGACACTACAAAAAGAATATATAGTGAGGCTGTGAATGCGGAATTATCACATGCATTAGAGACGGAGGGCACTGGCAGCCGGCATCCCCCCTCCTGCGTGCCTCTGTCATGTTCTTGCAGTGAGATAGATGTTATATGCCCACTTGCAGTTCCACGCACTGAGGGAGCGAGGCAGCCGAGGCTTCCATCACTCAGACAGCCGCCTTAAAAGCCTATTAATATTTTATTACATGGTTTGCTTTCTTTTTATGCTCCCCTGCTCTGCCTGTGACTGACACATTATCATGTATGTTCCATCCCCTAACAGGGGCTGCCCCAGGGACCGCCAACCTTCCTGTGTAGGTCATTGTCCTGCTCTAGAACATCATTCATCCCTGGCCTTTGTTAGAACCCCCTTGGGAAAGTTTGTATTATATTTTTATTGTATATGTTTTCCCCACACCATACTTGGTTTCTACAGTGTGCTATAGATACATAGATAAATATATATATACAGTGAATATTTCATGTAACGATACGGAAGCACCCTAGTAGCGGGAATAATAATTAGGGAGAGAACATTGCGGTTTAAATGGAAATAATAACCTCACACGTACTGTATTCCTCCACTGTTTCTATCACCCTGCAGGGAGAAGGGACAGACGTCACATAACATATGTATGAAGGCGATTTCCATCGCACTGTGTGCTAAATATAGCATCCTCCTTCCTGGCTATATAATAAAACAGCCAGGGGTACGGTACCGACAGAACAAAACACACTGTGATACTCTTTATTGGAGGGAAAACATTGCTTGTTTCCGTCTGTGTTACCCTGCAGAGGGAGGGGCGGTCTTAGGGGCCTGTTTATCAAAACCACTAAAAGTCTCTAAATCCTACGAAACTGGTGATTATTACCACAGACATATTAATACTGTAACACAGGAGATATTGGCATCAGTAGAAAATCGATCACTAGAGCATTGCCTCATTTTGCCATCCCCATAGAGAACTATGAGAACCATAGTTATGTATGGGTATGCAGGGACGTGCGGTGAGGTAAATGGCTGAGGAGGCACTGGCTAGTACCAGAGCCAGAGTTACACACAATATATGAGCCCAGGGGTGCATGTGGGCATTATACACAGGTACAGCAGTATATACATGTGGACATTATACACAGGTGTAGCAGTATATGCATGTGGGCATTATACACAGGTGCAGCAGTATATATATGTGGGCATTATACACAGGTGCAGCAGTATATATATGTGGGCATTATACACAGGTGCAGCAGTATATACATGTGAGCATTATACACAGATGCAGCAGTATATACATGTGGGCATTATACACAGGTGCAGCAGTATATACACGTGGACATTATACACAGGTGCAGCAGTATATACATGTGGACAGTATACACAGATGCAGCAGTATATACATGTGGGCATTATACACAGGTGCAGCAGTATATACATGTGGACATTATACACAGGTGCAGCAGTATATACATGTGGGCATTATACACAGGTGCAGCAGTATATACACGTGGGCATTATACACTGGTGCAGCAGTATATACACGTGGGCATTATACACAGGTGCAGCAGAATATACTCATGGAAATTTGGTTAGTTGGAATCAGAGATGTGCAGAAAAGGTGAGGAGGGGAGGCACTACCTGACCTGCCATAGACTTTTCAATCCAGAGTTTTGGCTATAAAAATGATTAGAATAATACAAAGAAGATATTTATAATATATTCTTTGTATTTTCATATACTTCATATAGTAAAAATTCTGGCTTATACTGGAGTATGACAGGAAAGGGTCTGCCTCACCCCACCACATGTCGGGGATAGCAAAATGGGACAATGTAACTAATTGCAAAAAGCTTAGCCATCCACAGCACAGGTGACTTAATTAGTACCTCAGTCAATTTGATTTAACCATCTGGGGGTTTATTTACTAATATTCGTGTTTTGACCGTTTTGAAGGGTGTTTGAACTCGAATGGTATCGGGTGCATTTTACTGCAACTTTTTTAATCCTGATACGGTCATTCACTAAGCTGCAGAGTTTTGCACAATCGTTTTTCCCGATGTCGATGTGATTCGTAATATCAGGCAGTGTTTTACGGGAGTGATGAGTAAAACGCTGTCTGAAAAAACACAAGGAAACCCGGCCGGATCTGTGAGATCCGTGCAGGGCTTCATTGTGTACCTTAAAAAGTTCATTAAAGTCTTTAAAATTCTGGAAAAAATTGCGTCGGGTCCCCCCTCCTAAGCACAACCAGCCTCGGGCTCTTTTAGCCGGTCCTGGTTGAAAAAATATGGGGTAAAAAATGACAGGGGTTCCCCCATATTTAATCAACCAGCACCGGGCTCTGCGCCTGGTCCTGGTTCCAAAAATACGGGGGACAAAAAGCGTAGGGGTCCCCCGTATTTTTGAAACCAGCACCGGGCTCCACTAGCCAGGTACATAATGCCACAGCCGGGGGACACTTTTATCCTGGTCCCTGCGGCCCTGGCATTACATACCCAACTAGTCACCCCTGGCCGGGGTACCCTGGAGGAGTGGGAACCCCTTAAATCAAGCGGTCCCCCCCCTCCAGCCACCCAAGGGCCAGGGGTGAAGCCCAAGGCTGTCCCCCCATCCAAGGTCGGCGGATGGGGGGCTGATAGCCTTTTTGTTAAAATGTGAATATTGTTTTTTTGTAGTAGTACTACAAGTCCCAGCAAGCCTCCCCCGCAAGCTGGTACTTGGAGAACCACAAGTACCAGCATGCGGTGGAAAACCGGGCCCGCTGGTACCTGTAGTACTACTAAAAAAATACCCCAATAAAAACAGGAGACACACACCTTGAAAGTATAAGTTTATTCCATACATGCACACCTCCAAACATACATACTTACCTATGTTCACACGAGGGTCGGTCCTCTTCTCCATGTTGAAACCATGGGGTACCTGTGGGAAAAATTATACTCACATAATCCAGTGTAGATCGGTCCTCTTCTGTTTTTTTTGTAATCCACGTACTTTGCAAAATAAAAAAACGGACACCCGACCACGCACTGAAAGGGGCCCCATGTTTTCACATGGGACCCCTTTCCCCGACTGCCAGGAACCCCCCCTGACTTCTGTCTAAGAGGGTTCCTTCAGCCAATCAGGGAGCGCCACATCGTGGCACCCTCCTGATTGGCTGTGTGCTCCTGTAGTGTCTGTCAGGTAGCACACACCAGCGATACAATGTAGCGCCTATGCGCTCCATTGTAACCAATGGTGGGAACTTTGTGGTCAGCGGTGAGGTTACTTTCGGTCAACCGCTGACCACAAAGTTCCCACCATTGGTTACAATGGAGCGCATAGGCGCTACATTTTATCACTGGCGTGTGCTACCTGACAGACACTACAGGAGCACACAGCCAATCAGGAGGGTGCCACGACGTGGCGCTCCCTGATTGGCTGAAGGAACCCTCTTAGACAGAAGTCAGGGGGGGTTCCTGGCAGTCAGGGAAAGGGGTTCCATGTGAAAACATGGGGCCTCTTTCAGTGCGTGGTCGGGTGTCCGTTTTTTATTTTGCAAAGTACGTGGATTACAAAAAAAACAGAAGAGGACCGATCTACACTGGATTATGTGAGTATAATTTTTCCCACAGGTACCCCATGGATTCTACATGGAGAAGAGGACCGACCCTCGTGTGAACATAGGTAAGTATGTATGTTTGGAGGTGTGCATGTATGGAATAAACTTATACTTTCAAGGTGTGTGTCTCCTGTTTTTATTGGGGTATTTTTTTAGTAGTAGTACTACAGGTACCAGCGGGCCCGGTTTTCCACCGCATGCTGGTACTTGTGGTTCTCCAAGTACCAGCTTGCGGGGGAGGCTTGCTGGGACTTGTAGTACTGCTACTAAAAACAATATTCACATTTTAACAAAAAGGCTATCAGCCCCCCATCCGCCGCCCTTGGATGGGGGGGCAGCCTCGGGCTTCACCCTTGGCCCTTGGGTGGCTGGAGGGGGGGACCCCTTGATTTAAGGGGTTCCCACTCCTCCAGGGTACCCCGGCCAGGGGTGACTAGTTGGGTATGTAATGCCAGGGCCGCAGGGACCAGGATAAAAGTGTCCCCCGGCTGTGGCATTATGTACCTGGCTAGTGGAGCCCGGTGCTGGTTTCAAAAATACGGGGGACCCCTACGCTTTTTGTCCCCCGTATTTTTGGAACCAGGACCAGGCGCAGAGCCCGGTGCTGGTTGATTAAATATGGGGGAACCCCTGTCATTTTTTACCCCATATTTTTTAAACCAGGACCGGCTCAAAGAGCCCGAGGCTGGTTGTGCTTAGGAGGGGGGACCCGACGCAATTTTTTTTCTGATTTTACACTAAACAGACCCTTTCCCATAGATAACCATGCACAGATCTCACTGATCCGTGCATGGTTATCCAAACTCGACTGGAAAAAGCAGGTCTATTTTTTTGCTGCTTTTTTTAACGAATCGGAAAAAAACAGACCCGCACTTGAGCACTCAGAAACTAACACCCAAATACGAATGAATAGTGAATGGCCGTATTCTATGAAATAACAGCCGCGTTTGACCGATGGTCTATTCATTCGTATTTCGGAAGGCTGTCATTCAAATCATTACAAATAGACCAGACACTGCCGAGATTGGTGCTTAGTAAATTCCCGGATTGGGACTTAGAAAAAAAACCACAAATCGGCCAAACTCGGATTTTTAGTAAATACTGGCCCTGGACTCCTCATACATGGATAGCCTTCAAACCTGGAAGGAGTGTACACACGGTGAGATTCTCACTATGCGATAGGGACTGTGGTCGGTATCACAAGCATAGATGACTGTGCTTGCGATATTGGCTATGTGCGATTTTGACTAACTGTCAGTTTTGACTATACTTTTATACTAGATAGTCAAAATTGACTTGCCTGCACAGTCTATCTAGGCTTTCGCTACCGACCTCGCGGCACCGCGCATCGGTATCACAACGGGATCGCAAGGTGACTTTTACCTTGCAATCTGCACTAACTTTCCTTGCGATTTTGACTATATAGTACTTATCTCACCGTGTGTACACACCTTAAGAAAGGAGTTTGGGAAACTCTGGGGTACAGTAGCTAATGCCACCTGAAGATGATAACAGCAGGTCTTAACTATGGGCAAAACACCGCCAGAGGGGATGCATTCGACATCCTAGCCATCGGGATGCCGGCGGTGATGTGACCTACGCCAAAATCTCGACACCACTCAGGAGACCGGCGCAGGAACACCAGCAGGTGACATCCCGAAGGTGAGTATTGGAATTAGGGTTAGAGCCCGGGGAGGGTTTCGGTTAGGCAATGGGAGGGGAAGGAGGGGGGTGGGGGGGGGGGGGCGGTTGGGTTAGGCACTATGGGGGTGATAAGCCATAGCCACCACCCCAGAAAGACCGCCAGCAACCCGACCGCCAGGATTAAATACCGAACCCCACCGGAGCATATGATCCCTCCCCGGAAGGCTGCACATTCCTCCACTCTCTCCTAGGTGTCATTGATATTCGCACATGTATAGCCTACTCTGGCGTACATGCGCTGTAGGTTGACTGGGGCAGAACATGGAAGAATAATTGAAAGTTATGACTTCTGTATAGATCAGTGATTCCCAACTTAAGTCTACAGGGACCCCTAACAGTGCATGTTTTCCAGATCTCCTAGTTCAGGCCTTTCCAACCTCTGTCCTCAAGGCACACTAACAATCCAGGTTTTAGTGATATCCAGGCTTGAGCGCAGGTCAGTTAATTAGTACCTCAGTTATTTTAATTTACCCATCTGTGCTGAAGCCTGGATATCACTAAAACCTGCACTGAGTGTGCCTTGAGGGCCGAGGTTGGGAACGCCTGTGCTAGTTGGTGCACAAGAGTAGTCATTACTGGCTGACACACTTTAAAAGATTTTCACTTGTGATACTTCAGAGATGTGTAAAGCATGCACTGTTATGCTTGGTACATACTGGCCAATATATCGGGCAGTCTATTGAACGATATATCGCTGGCCCGTCAGCCAGTGAGTATCAACGATATGTCTGTGAACGTCGTCGTTCACAGAAATATCGCGTCAACCCTGCAGCACACATGATGACCAAAATATCTACAGATTGGTGCATCGTTGTGTGTGTACGTGCGGTCAGCTGACCACCGGTACACATGCTGCAGCAGCCGGCGGTGATTGACAGCTGAACTGGGTGGGTGCATGTAAATGCCCGCCCAGTTCGTGACGTCAGTCACGATGGAACGGGCAATGTGCATCCAGCTATAGATATATCAGCAGATCCATTGATCTACAGATATATCTACCAGCGTGTACCCAGCTTTAGGGGCCCCCGAGGACTGGAGTTGGGAAACTCTGCTACAGCCTCTTTCCCGGGACAGCCTCTATATTGGAGCCACTGTCCAGGATTGAGTTTAATAAATTTATCCATTAATTCATCTGTTAACAATGCAAATGGCAGCAATTAAAGATGATACTTAATGGGCAGGACCAGTGAACTGCAAGCGATCATAAATAGGTCTCATAATGGTCCTGATTCTGAGTCAGACGCAGTGGCGATGTCGCCGTTTTTCTCTTCTGCGCATGCACCTGAGTTGTGACTGAGACTCACAGGAGAGGCACTGTCTAAGAAATGTTTGGAAAATGTATTGGGCGTTCCTGGGCGGTGACAGGTACTGGTGTTGAGAGGGCACGCAGGGCAGCATCCCAAATGTGTGCGCATGCGCAGCGGCTACAGTGCGTGTGCGCGGCCCTTCACTATGCGATCGAATCCCGAAAGGATGCAATTGCATAGTGATTAACAGGCAACGGGCATTCGGGAGCAGGAAACTCAGGCGTGTCATGGCCATTTTAGGGGCGGCCTGATGACGTCGCCTGCGTTAGGAAAGCTGTTGTGGGAACTGCATTCTCTATTTCAGGTTTCTCTGACGTCCTAAGTGGATGCTGGGACTCCGTAAGGACCATGGGGAATAGCGGCTCCGCAGGAGACTGGGCACAACTAAGAAAGCTTTAGGACTAACTGGTGTGCACTGGCTCCTCCCACTATGACCCTCCTCCAGACCTCAGTTAGAATCTTGTGCCCGGCTGAGCTGGATGCACACTAGGGGCTCTCCTGAGCTCCTAGAGAGAAAGTATATTTTAGGTTTTTTATTTTACAGTGAGATCTGCTGGCAACAGACTCACTGCAGCGAGGGACTAAGGGGAGAAGAAGCGAACCTACCTAACTGGTGGTAGCTTGGGCTTCTTAGGCTACTGGACACCATTAGCTCCAGAGGGATCGACCGCATGGAACCGGCCTTGATGTTCGGTCCCGGAGCCGCGCCGCCGCCCCCCTTACAGAGCCAGAAGCAAGAAGTGATCCGGAAAATCGGCGGCAGAAGACTCCTGTCTTCAACAAGGTAGCGCACAGCACTGCAGCTGTGCGCCATTGCTCCTCATACACACTTCACACTGCGGTCACTGATGGGTGCAGGGCGCTGGGGGGGGGGGGGCGCACTGAGCAGCAATATAAACACCTTGCATGGCAAAATCATCACAATATATAGCCCCAGAGGCTATATATGTGATAAATTACCCCTGCCAGAATTCCTGAAAAAAGCGGGAGAAGTCCGCGAAAAAGGGGCGGAGCTATCTCCCTCAGCACACTGCCGCCATTTCTCCCTCACAGCTCCGCTGGAAGGAAGCTCCCTGGCTCTCCCCTGCAGTCTACACTACAGAAGGGTAAAAAAGAGAGGGGGGCACTAAATTTAGGCGCAATATACATATATAGCAGCTATAAGGGGATATAATTTAGTTAATCCCTGTATTATATAGCGCTCTGGTGTGTGCTGGCATACTCTCTCTCTGTCTTCCCAAAAGGGCTTTGTGGGGTCCTGTCTCCTGTCAGAGCATTCCCTGTGTGTGTGCGGTGTGTCGGTACGGCTGTGTCGAAATGTTTGATGAGGTGGCTTATGTGGAGGCGGAGCAGATGCCTATAAATGTGTTGTCACCCCCTGCGGGGCAGACACCTGAGTGGATGGACTTGTGGAAGGAATTACGTGAAAGTGTCGACTCCTTACATAAAAAATTTGATGACATGCCAAATGCGGGACAGCCGGCTTCTCAGCTCGTGCCTGCCCAGACGTCTCAAAGGCCATCAGGGGCTCTAAAACGCCCGCTACCTCAGATGGCAGACACAGATGTCGACACGGATACTGATACCAGTGTCGACGACGAAGAGACTAATGTAATGTCCAATAGGGCCACTCGTTACATGATTGAGGCAATGAAAAATGTTTTACACATTTCTGATGTGACCCCAGGTACCACAAAAAAGGGTATTATGTTTGGGGAGAAAAAAACTACCAGTAGTTTTTCCCCCTTCTGAAGAATTAAATGAAGTGTGTGAAGTAGCGTGGGCTTGCCCAGAAAAAAAATTGGTAATTTCTAAAAAGTTACTAATGGCGTACCCTTTCCCGCCAGAGGATAGGTCACGTTGGGAAACACCCCCTAGGGTGGATAAAGCGCTTACACGCTTATCAAAAAAGGTGGCACTACCGTCTCCGGATACGGCCGCCCTAAAGGAACCTGCTGATAGAAAGCAGGAGGCTCTCCTGAAGGCTATATATACACACACTGGTATTATACTGAGACCAGCTATTGCTTCAGCATGGATGTGCAGTGCTGCAGCTGCGTGGTCAGATTCCCTGTCAGAAAACATTGACACCCTAGACAGGGACACTATATTGCTAAACATAGAGCATATTAAAGACGCTGTCTTATACATGAGAGATGCACAGAGGGATATTTGCCGGCTGGCATCAAAAATAAGTGCACTGTCCATTTCTGCCAGGAGAGGGTTATGGACTCGGCAGTGGACAGGTGATGCAGATTCTAAAAGGCACATGGAAGTTTTGCCTTATAAGGGTGAGGAGTTGTTCGGGGATGGTCTTTCAGACCTAGTGTCCACAGCAACGGCTGGGAAGTCAGCATTTTTACCACATGTCCCCTCACAACCAAAGAAAGCACCGTATTATCAGGTACAGTCCTTTCGTCCCCAAAAGAGCAAGCGGGGTAGAGGCGCGTCCTTTCTGCCCAGAGGCAGAGGTAGGGGAAAAAAGCTGCAGCATACAGCCAGTTCCCAGGAACAAAAGTCCTCCCCCGCTTCTTCTTCTAAGTCCGCCGCATGACGCTGGGTCTCAACAGGCGGAGCCAGGTACGGTGGGGGCCCGTCTCAAAAACTTCAGCAATCAGTGGGCTCGCTCACAAGTAGATCCCTGGATCCTTCAAGTGGTATCTCAGGGGTACAGGCTGGAATTCGAGACATTTCCCCCCCGCCGTTTCCTCAAATCTGCCTTGCCAACAACTCCCTCAGGCAGGGAGGCTGTGATAGAGGCAATTCACAAGCTGTATTCCCAGCAGGTAATAGTCAAGGTGCCCCTACTTCAACAATGACGGGGTTACTATTCCACAATGTTTGTGGTACCGAAACCGGACGGTTCGGTGAGACCCATTTTAAATTTGAAATCCTTGAACACATATATAAAAAAATTCAAGTTCAAGATGGAATCGCTCAGGGCGGTTATTGCAAGCCTGGAAGAGGGGGATTACATGGTATCACTGGACATCAAGGATGCTTACCTGCATGTCCCCATTTACCATCCTCACCAGGAGTACCTCAGATTTGTGGTACAGGATTGTCATTACCAATTCCAGACGTTGCCATTCGGCCTGTCCACGGCACCGAGGGTATTTACCAAGGTAATGGCCGAAATGATGATACTCCTTCGAAAAAAGGGAGTTTTAATTATCCCATACTTGGACGATCTCCTGATAAAGGCGAGGTCCAGGGAGCAGTTGTTTGTCGGCGTAGCACTATCTCAGGAGGTGCTACACCAGCACGGTTGGATTCTAAATATTCCAAAGTCACAGCTGGTTCCTGCGACACGTCTACTGTTCCTGGGGATGATTCTGGACACGGTCCAGAAAAAAGTGTTTCTCCCAGAGGAGAAAGCCAAGGAGCTGTCATCTCTAGTCAGAGGCCTCCTGAAACCAAAACAGGTGTCGGTGCATCACTGCACGCGAGTCCTGGGAAAGATGGTAGCTTCCTACGAAGCAATTCCATTCGGCAGGTTCCATGCCAGAACTTTTCAGTGGGACCTGTTGGACAAGTGGTCCGGATCGCATCTTCAGATGCATCGGTTGATAACCCTGTCTCCAAGGACCAGGGTATCTCTGCTGTGGTGGCTGCAAAGTGCTCATCTTCAAGAGGGCCGCAGATTCGGCATACAGGACTGGGTCCTGGTGACCACGGATGCCAGCCTTCGAGGCTGGGGGGCAGTCACACAGGGAAGAAACTTCCAAGGACTTTGGTCAAGTCAGGAGACTTCCCTACACATAAATGTTCTGGAACTGAGGGCCATTTACAATGCCCTAAGTCAGGCAAAACCCCTGCTTCAAAACCAGCCAGTTCTGATCCAGTCAGACAACATCACGGCAGTCGCCCATGTAAACCGACAGGGCAGCACAAGAAGCAGGACGGCGATGGCAGAAGCCACAAGGATTCTCCGATGGGCGAAAGTCACGTGTTAGCACTGTCAGCAGTGTTCATTCCGGGAGTGGACAACTGGGAAGCAAACTTCCTCAGCAGGCACGACCTCCACCCGGGAGAGTGAGGACTTCATCCAGAAGTCTTCCAACTGATTGTAAACCGTTGGGAAAGGCCACAGGTGGACATGATGGCGTCCCGCCTAAACAAAAATCTAGAAAAATATTGCGCCAGGTCAAGGGACCCTCAGGCGATAGCGGTAGACGCTTTAGTGACACCGTGGGTGTACCGGTCGGTTTATGTGTTCCCCCCTCTTCCTCTCATACCCAAGGTACTGAGGATAATAAGGAAAAGAGGAGTAAGAACTATACTCATTGTTCCGGATTGGCCAAGAAGAGCTTGGTACCCGGAACTTCAAGAATTGATCTCAGAGGACCCATGGCCTCTGCTGCTCAGACAGGCCGTGTCTGTTCCAAGACTTACCGCGGCTGCGTTTGAAGGCATGGCGGTTGAACACCGGATCCTAAAAGAAAAAGGTATTCCGGAGGAAGTCATTCCTACGCTCATTAAAGCTAGAAAAGATGTAACCGTACAACATTATCACCGCATATGGCGAAAATATGTTGCGTGGTGTGAGGCCAGGAAGGCCCCAACGGAGGAATTTCAGCTGGGTCGATTTCTGCACTTCCTACAGTCAGGGGTGACTATGGGCCTAAAACTGGGTTCCATTAAGGTCCAGATTTCGGCTCTGTCGATTTTTTTCCAAAAAGAACTGGCTTCACTGCCTGAAGTTCAGACATTTGTTAAGGGAGTGCTGCATATTCAGCCTCCTTTTGTGCCTCCAGTGGCACCGTGGGACCTCAACGTGGTGTTGGGTTTCCTGAAGTCACATTGGTTTGAGCCACTTAAAACCGTGGATTTAAAATATCTCACGTGGAAAGTGGTCATGCTTTTGGCCTTGGCTTCGGCTAGGCGAGTGTCAGAATTGGCGGCTTTGTCATGTAAAAGCCCCTATTTGATTTTCCATATGGATAGGGCAGAATTGAGGACTCGTCCCCAGTTTCTCCCTAAGGTGGTATCAGCTTTTCACTTGAACCAACCTATTGTTGTGCCTGCGGCTACTAGGGACTTGGAGGACTCCAAGTTACTGGACGTAGTCAGGGCCTTGAAAATTTATGTTTCCAGGACGGCTGGAGTCAGGAAGACTGACTCGCTATTTATCCTGTATGCACCCAACAAACTGGGTGCTCCTGCTTCGAAGCAGACTATTGCTCGCTGGATTTGTAGCACAATTCAGCTTGCGCATTCTGCGGCTAGCCTGCCGCAGCCTAAATCTGTAAAAGCCCATTCCACGAGGAAAGTGGGCTCTTCTTGGGCGGCTGCCCGAGGTGTCTCGGCTTTACAACTTTGCCGAGCTGCTACTTGGTCAGGGGCAAACACGTTTGCAAAATTCTACAAATTTGATACCCTGGCTGAGGAGGACCTTGAGTTCTCTCATTCGGTGCTGCAGAGTCATCCGCACTCTCCCGCCCGTTTGGGAGCTTTGGTATAATCCCCATGGTCCTTACGGAGTCCCAGCATCCACTTAGGACGTCAGAGAAAATAAGATTTTACTCACCGGTAAATCTATTTCTCGTAGTCCGTAGTGGATGCTGGGCGCCCGTCCCAAGTGCGGACTGTCTGCAATACTTGTATATAGTTATTGTTAACTAAAGGGTTATTGTTGAGCCATCTGTTGAGAGGCTCTGTTATGTTCATACTGTTAACTGGGTATAATATCACGAGTTATACGGTGTGATTGGTGTGGCTGGTATGAGTCTTACCCGGGATTCAAAATCCTTCCTTATTGTGTCAGCTCTTCCGGGCACAGTATCCTAACTGAGGTCTGGAGGAGGGTCATAGTGGGAGGAGCCAGTGCACACCAGTTAGTCCTAAAGCTTTCTTAGTTGTGCCCAGTCTCCTGCGGAGCCGCTATTCCCCATGGTCCTTACGGAGTCCCAGCATCCACTACGGACTACGAGAAATAGATTTACCGGTGAGTAAAATCTTATTTTTTGCGATGCATTCGCAATTGAATTACGATCGCATCGCGGGGTGGCACCACTCATGCTGGCCAGCTTTGCCCTGTGCTGGGTGGCCCCCAGCATCTGATTTTAGTGGTTGCATAGTTCTATTCTGGTGCTGAAACTTCATTACTGTGTTAAATTATTAGTATTACCATCCATGCTGCTCAAATAACTCATGATAGTAAGGGACTTGGGGCCTAATTCAGACCTGATCGTAGCAGCAAATTTGTTAGCAGTTGGGCAAAACCATGGCCCTCATTCCGAGTTGATCGGTCGCAAGGCGAATTTAGCAGAGTTACACACGCTAAGCCGCCGCCTACTGGGAGTGAATCTTAGCTTCTTAAAATTGCGACCGATGTATTCGCAATATTGCGATTACTAACTACTTAGCAGTTTCAGAGTAGCTCCAGACTTACTCTGCCTGTGCGATCAGTTCAGTGCTTGTCGTTCCTGGTTGACGTCACAAACACACCCAGCGTTCGCCCAGGCACTCCCACCGTTTCCCCGGCCACTCCTGCGTTTTTTCCGGAAACGGTAGCGTTTTCAGCCACACGCCCCTGAAACGCCGTGTTTCCGCCCAGTAACACCCATTTCCTGTCAATCACATTACGATCGCCGGAGCGAAGAAAAAGCCGTGAGTAAAAATACTATCTTCATAGTAAAGTTACTTGGCGCAGTCGCAGTGCGAACATTGCGCATGCGTACTAAGCGGATTTTCACTGCGATGCGATGAAAAATACCGAGCGAACAACTCGGAATGAGGGCCCATGTGCACTGCAGGGGGGGGGGGGGGGGGCAGATATAACGTGCAGAGAGAGAGTTAGATTTGGGTGGGTTATATTGTTTCTGTGCAGGGTAAATACTGGTTGCTTTATTTTTACACTGCAATTTAGATTTCAGTTTGAACACACCCCACCCAAATCTAACTCTCTCTGCACATGTTACATCTGCCCCACCTGCAGTGCACATGGTTTAGCCCATCTGCTAACAAAGTTGCTGCTACGATCAGGTCTGAATTAGGCCCTTTGGGGGTCATTCCGAGTTGATAGCACGTAGCAACTTTTTGCTGCTGGTGCGATCAACTAGACACCGCCTATGGGGGAGTGTATTTTAGCATAGCAGGGCTGCGATCGCTTGTGCAGCCCTGCTATGCTAAAAATGCTGCCTCCAAAAGTGTGCACTGTCCACCCCCTGATGTTCGTTATATAATCTTGTCCTGCAAAATTGCACCACCATGTTATGTTCCCTGTACAGAGTGAAATTCAGTGCTAGCACTGCGCTACTTCTCCATAGAAAACCCAGATCTATGCGTGTTCCTTCTCTCCCGTGAAAAGAAACAAATGCACGCTCCCTTCTCAGTCAGTGCCTTCTTACCACATTAACCCCTGAGCATATTCCTTTAAACACGTGTAAATGCATAATAGTAGGTGTATGGTGACGGCTTCACAAGAGAAAAGCGCTCTACACCTCCGCTTATAGTCATGTCATTGATGTGCAATGGTTTTTCCCCTTGGGTAAGAAACTACTGATGATTCCTACTGATGATTGAGCCGTTGTCTACGCTCATGCTTAGACTATGCCCGATTATTCGCATAGTGGGGCTGGCACTCACAATCGGGGGTCAGCCGCTGATTTTCACCATCAGTGGCCACCCATCGCTGATTAAATGAAGCAACGTCTTCATCAGACCATCAATGGTTGCTAACCAAACCATCAATGTTTGATGGCCAACCCTATCCATCTTTTCCAGTTTGCAAAAAAAGGCTTTTGTTTTATCATGATCCAGAATGAATTATTAACACTGTTTTCCTTTTTTCCCACAGTAAACAAGTGATAAATTATTAATTACTCTACGAAATAATGTACTGTTCCACCGTAATCCTCCGGCCACCTTCAGGGCATCTCTGCTTATCTGACCCCTCAAAATCCCATAATAACCAGAAGCCATGAAGAGTTTGTCAGCGGGAGATTGCACATTATTAAAGAACGATACAGAGAAATAGAGAGAAGTCACAAAGACGGAATATACGCGCTGAGTGCATGCCAAGGACGAAGCAATGACAAATAGCTTTACTTAGAGGATAATGGCTTCCACCAGAATCCCCTGGAGATCTCAGTAATAAAGATAAGTGATGGAGTGTCTTCATGAATTACAGCATCCCCTCCTGGAGAGGTCTATGGGAACAGGCATGCTTACCCCTCTCCTCTCTAAAGACAGTGGGGGAGGAGGATTTATTTGGAAATGTCTTCCACACCGATCCCAGCAGGGAGCAGAACTGACCCAGCAGTTTCTGGATCCGGGAAGCCTGCGTAGAACTGTGGATTCTGGGGTTGGAAGGGTTGCGGATGTCTCTTTCTGGAGGTCTGCAGATCCCCGGGTTTGGAGGGGAAAAGTCTATTCAGAGACAACTTTTGTGGATGCTCAGGGGAGCCCAGACATGTGCAAGAAGTTGTTGTACTCTCCAGAAAAGGACATTCATACAGTCTCTTGTGATGTAAAGGAAGAGGACGTTCTGGATCTGGAGGTAAGGGGATCATCATAGTGAAAATTCCTTGTGCGTGGCTGAGTGATTGGTGGACGGGGACATTTTGGATCCAGAGGTACACTAAGGGGATTGTCATAGTTTAGTGACAGGTGTCATAATTTAGTGACATTTCAGTATAGGGATGTGAGCAGTAGGGCAGGCTGGAGGTGTAGTTGGGATGACCGTCGTTTTGGATCCCGGCAGTCACCATACCAACGCCAGGACCCCGATCTCCAGATTGCCGGTGCTTGCCACAGGTCCTATTCCCACTCTGTGGGTGTCGTGGACACCCACGAGTGGGAATAGTTCCTGTTAGTCGCCATGCCGACTGTCAGGCTGTCCAATGCTCGGGATTCCGGGATCGGTCACATGACTACATGCCGTAGTGACAGCTGTGTATGTGGTCAGTATAGGAGAGTGAGCAGTAGGGCAGGCTGGAGGTGTAGTGACAGCTGTGTGTGTGGCCAGTATAGGAGAGTGAGCAGTAGGGCAGGCTGGAGGTGAAGTGACAGCTGTGTATGTGGTCAGTATAGGAGAGTGAGCAGTAGGGCAGGCTGGAGGTGTAGTGACGGGTGTGTGGCCAGTATAGGAGAGTGAACAGCAGGGCAGGCTGGAAGTGTAGTGACAGCTGTGTATGTGGCCAGTATAGGAGAGTGAGCAGTAGGGCAGGCTGGAAGTGTAGTGACAGCTGTG